>NC_141540.1:81072500-81367500 GCF_021556685.1 Rattus norvegicus | reverse complement strand
GGACACAGAAGAAGAGAAAAAGAAAATGAATGTAGCTAATTGAGAAGATAACCAAGTATTCCCAAGTAGAATCAGATGGTCTTTGTAGCATACAATCAATTAATATTAATTATTTATTAACAACCTAGGCAACAGTCACAAACTAAAAACCATGTGCCTTTAATGTTTCTAACCACTTTTTATACTACACGTCATTTCGTACAATAAAATGTAAAATGTAAACAAAGGCTCGGATCAACTCAGCATCAAAACGGAGAAGATAATTAGATGGCACTGAGAACCTAAAAAGTGAAAGTCTTTGAGGATAGTGCTGCCACGGGATTAGGCAGGCTTTCTGCCAAAAGTGAGGTCCACTCCTTGGTTTGGAATAAGTTGCGTTAGACAGAGAACTGACACACAGGGACGGAAATCCACTAAATTAAAACTAGGGAGTCACATCTGCGAGGCAGGAAATGTGTGTGTATGTATATTATGCATATTGAATAATTAACTGTAGCAAACTGTATAGCCTGCCCCCAACTCAAGGGCGAGCTGGGTGATAAGATTTATTTTTAAACTACACCAAAAAGAAATTCTGACTTGCATGTAGAGGACAGTGGTTAATACCTATGAAGTAAGGGTAATACTAAAGCAGTATACTAAAATTATATGATAATTAGTTTTAAGCTAGTGGCCAGATCCTCAACGACACGAAAATATCAGAAATACATCACAGAACTCCAATAATAATAATAATAATAATAATATCGTGATCATCATCTTCAAATTAATAAGGCCTTTAACTTTTTTTCAGCTAAGGGTTTGAAGATATATTACAGGCCTATCAAACATTTAGGAATAATTTTCCCTAAGGTAAGAAAAGTTGGCCTAGAAGAATTCAGTGAGATTGTGGGTTTCAGGCAGGCAGGTGTCTCTGGTCCTACAAGTCCCTCTAGGCACCCCAGGGACCCGCACCCAGGGACCCAGGGGTGGGGTGGGGGTAGGGGGTTAGGAACCGTACCAGAGTGTGCGAGCTACCTTGAACTCAAATCCTGTGAGCCCAGAAGCGAAGGAGGCCCCTCCCAGTGGGGACTGCGCCTGGACCAGTGGCAAACTGAAGCCCGCCTTACACAGCGTCCAGGCAGCGTGAGTGGGACCCACCCGAAGCCCCTGGGTGCAGCCCAACACCGCAGCAGACAGGGAGGGGGTGCGCGGCTGCCTCCAGCAGAGGCGCGAACTTTTACACCTACTTTTTGTTTCACTTCGGGTTTGGCGAGGCTTGTGGTACCGCCCAGGACTGGGTCCCCAGACACTGATTTTCCACCGAACTGGGGAATTTACTTCCCTAGCCCCGTGGCCTCCACCAGCTCTGAGAACTTTCATCCCGGGTTACCAAGACCAGCTCCCAAGAGTGGTAGGCCATCCGTCTGGACAACAACAAGGACAACAATCGTACTAAGCTCTGCGGGAGGGGATTGTCCTGTTAGGCTCCAGCAGAAAAGAGGCTACGATTGCAGCAACCCGGAGTTGAAATTAAGGAGAAACCAGGGAGCGCGAAGGCTGGAGAAACACACCAGGCTGAGGCTGCCTGGCGCTCCAACTGTCTGTGCATCTATCTGAGGCCGTCTGGTTGTCCCTCAGTGCTCTCAAAGTTTGACAAATCACAAGGACCAGGAGCGGATCGCCCCGAGCGTTTCCCATCCTTCCCGCCGCGTGCGCCCCTCTCCCAGGAACCGATCTCACCAACTCCCGGTCCCGCGCGCAAACTTACGTTTGATCTGCCGGGGTTTACTCTGCTTTCGCCGGGACATCTCGGCCGCGGCCGCTGCCGCTGGGGTTCCTGCGGTGTCCGCGGTCCCTGCTACCGTTCCCTGGGTTGTCGCTGCCTCTGCCTCTGGCCAGGCTCGGGCCGCCGCCGGCCGGACTCCAGGTGCTCCGTGCGCGCGGGATCCCGGAGCTAGGCTCCTCCGGGAGCCGCGGATCCACGTTTGGAGATGAGCAAGCAAATGAGAGGCCGAGCGAAGGGCCAGAGAGAGTGTGACAGAGAAGAGGGGAGGGGGCGACGGGGAGAGCGATGGGGCTTTTGGGGGGAGGATGGGAATCTAGGAGCGATCGGCCAGGCAGAGAGAAAAGGGGAAGAAGGGGGTGGTGGGGTAAGAGAAGGAAGAGAAGGAGGGAGGGAAGGAGAGCGCGCAGGGGGACCGGGGCTGCGAGGGGCGGAGGGTGCAGGAGGAGGCGCGCACTCGCTCCCCGTGTCCCCGGCTGCCGGGCAGAGACTCAGGCGCCGCCGCTGCCGCTCCGGGCCGCGCCGCGCTCGCACTGCTGCGGGAGGTGGCGAGGCGCGCGAGGGAGGGGCGCGCCCGGGCAGTGGGGAGGGGAGACTATGCCATCAGCGAAAGGAGGATTGGCTGCATCCAAAGCCAGTCCGGATGCAAACTCACAGCCCGGCCTCGGTCGCGTGGAGTGCAAGGGGATCGCGGCGTGGGTGGGAGTTGAAGGGGTTGATGGGGGGGGGGAGACGTGAGGTTTGGAGGGGGGGCCACCTTCTGCATTTGTCACCGCGTCAATGCTGGACAGCTGCCAGGCCACCCTTCCCCCGCTCCCCTTCCAGCAACTTCTTCCAACAGCCTCTTCCAACGGACCCTCTAACTCTCCTCCCTAGTGCCTCGCCCATCTAGCAGGGCACAAAGAAATCTCAGTCTCCTTCCATAAACTTTGTGCTTCCAGTTACTGCTCCCCTCCTGGAGCCCCTGCCCTCCGCCCTTACAGTTTCTTGGCAGGAAGGTTAGGCCACTGGCAAAGTCCCCGGCGAAAGCCAGCTGATCACAAATGCCAACTGTGTGTCTTGGGGCCCGTTAAGTCCTCTCATCTGCCCAGGCTCTCAGGAGACCATTTCATCGCTGTCAGAGTTCCCAGGAGACTGCTGCGGACGCGGACCATCCCCCACTAGGCCCACCAGAGTGGGGTGATGAGCTGCGCTCCAAATGTTTTTCTGCATCTTGCATGAGTTTCCATTTGAAATAGTAAAAGCCCCGGAATCGGGGTCAGGCAGATATTTTCCTCACATCCAAAAGGACGAAGGTTAGCTGGATGATTCGCTGTAGGTAGGAAGGGAACTATCATCTCTAATAGGAAATGCTAACTTTGTACGAAGTCGTGTGGAAGTTCTGCAGCTCCACCCTGCCCCTGTGACCTCCCATTCTCCTAGCTCTGCCAAAGGGAAGCACCGTGGAGCTAATAAAAGGTTTGATCTTGTCCTAAATTTTCAAACAGGTAAGACCCAACGACTATTTCCTGGTTTTTTGGTTTATTGAATTCTGTTCCTTTCATATTTATTCAATGTATGTTTAAGGTTTGAGAAATGGTAAGGCACAAGAGACCATTATTTTGAGGTGATTCATAGCATTATTTTGTTAAATTAAGGTGAGAAAAGTTAGCTTAGTTTCCCACAGATTTGTATAGAGTGAGTACAAAATGCAGTTCTTTTAGTTGTTCTGGAAGGGATGGGAACTGTTGAACCAGCTACTTTATGTAATCATTTTTTTTTTTTTTACTAATAAACTCCCATGAAGTTGATATGGGTTCCCTAGATGCTGCCAATGCTTTCCCAAGGAGGCTATGAACTTGTCCACTCTGACCTGAAATTGTATCACCTTTCTTTGGTTGACTAGCATCCGTTTGAGCTTCACCAAATGATGCTCTAAAAGGGTCTGGGCTGATTGAGCACAATGGAGGATTGCAGGATGCTCCATGTGCAAAAGGCACTCTACTCGGTGTTGTTAATTACTCCATCAGGTCATCTTTTTAAAGGTGTAAAGAGTATGAAAGGTATGGCTGGGCAAATCTTAACACAAGGCTGAAGACCAATTGTGTCTTTTCTTACATCCCATTAGCTGTATGACCATAAGAGGTTATAACTGTACAGTACATGGTCCTTGGCAATGAAAAAGGCAGTAAATGACCAAGTCCCTGTCTGGAAGAGCCAAAAAATTATGATCCTAAGTGCCATGAAAAGCAAGGTTATTTGTATTTGTACGGAGTGAGGGGTGCTAAAAAAAAAAAACAAAACAAAACAGAGACTACAGCTTTTTACCTCCTTCATTCCCAAATCATTACAGTTGAATTGGCATGCACAGAATCTTAGAATTGGATTTATTGTACACCACAGTCTTCATAGACCTTTCACAGAATCGGCTGACTTATATCACCCAAAAGGAATGTCCACTGGAATTAAAATAATACAGCAATTAGTGTTTCTTTTGGCAGCTGAAATGGTTAAATATGCAAAGCAAAAGCGATACGAATAAATCGGAGCTCAATATTCAGTTTAAGAGCTGAAAGGAATAAAACTCAGGATATTTAAGGCGAGATTGATAAGGTAACCAGAGTACATTGTTATAAATAGTATACTAGGTTCTCTGAATGCAGAAATGTGTATCAATTCCAGTTTGTATGAATGAAATAAGCCGAATACTCCCACGTCTATTTCTCATCATTTTTAAATGAGACTATGAATTGTATTTAAGGTTCAATTTTTATTTTCTCTAGTTTAACTCACCATGGCTATAAAAATGAAAAGACAGCAAAACCTATAAGCAATTATCTCTGTCCAAATGGATCTAGCAGCTCCAAACCACAGCTACATGGCCACCAAACAATGATTATGAAAACCACAGTTGAGCAAAGCATCAGGAAACGATATTGCAAAACCACAGCAACAAATGTGTCTGTGATATTGAAAACCACAATTCACAACTAATACCCCGTGTCGCCGATGACTATTAACTATACATGTGCAAATGTATAAGTAACTGCACAAAATAATTTCTCATTTACTTAAAAATGAATTATTCATTTTGAGACTCACTGACTTAATGCCTACATACTGGTTTGTTTAGAAAAGTTTCTGCTCCTCGTAAGAAAACCTTTTAAATCCCATATAAAGTGATAGTTAATTTAAAAGCAGAGAACATGCACCTCCAATAAGAGCACCTCGAACATTTCAAGGATTGATCTGCAATCAATCTGAAATGAATACCTACCTTTCTAATGTTCTTCCTAAAGTCTCAGAAGTAAAAATGCATATTAGGCGAGGCTGATTAGGAAAGGAGCAGTGGAAAGAATTTGATTACAAACTCAATGAGAATGTGGTTGTATGTACATTGAAATAGATACTCTTAGCAAGAAATCGTATCTGACAGAAAATGAAAGACCAGTTCCAAAATTATTGTGCTATGAAAAAAAAATCAAGTGTTTACCAACAGATGGGTGAGATGATATTATTTACATGTTTATAAAGGTTGTTATAGCTTTAAAATTAATATACAAAGTGCCCAGTTTAACATGAGTGTCAAATGACTGGGCATAAATTATTCAGGGTAAGTATGCTCCTTGCACTATTTGGTCCATACTTACCCTAATCATACTCGAAATTTATCTGAAATTCAAATTTAACTGCATATCTTGTATTTTATCAAGAAAGCCTACAAATGTAGCATTTTTGCATCTTTGTGTATATGCATATTTATAATACTGCTTATAGAAAAGGTACAGAAACCTTGAAATACTTCCTGCAGTCGTAATTGATGTAATATTTAAAGAAGGAAAGATAGAAGATACAAATTTCTCTGCAAAAATTCTAAATATTTTGGCACAGTACAGAAATGCAACTCTGGGAATAGGTGGAATGCATTCATGTCTGTCTTATTCTGGGATTTGTTTTTAAAATGAGCTTTTATTTTTCTCCAGGGGATCAAGAAATTGATAAAGCAACCTTACAGACCACATCCTATTAGATAGCAAGCTGGACTCTTTATTACAAAAGTAAGAGTAAAAGGCTGAATGTTTGCTTTTGTATCATAACCAGAAACTGAGCACAGTTTATCTGCCTTTGATTTAAGATTATGACAATGAATTGAACAAGAATGCAGTATGAAAATAGTGTTTATTATTGTTGATTTTTACAATTTTGGGACTTTAAAATTAAAGATCAATAAATCCCCCTATGTGGCGTTCACATTTCATAGCTGTGAAAGTGACTGTCTGCTTTCTTGCAAATGGAGCTATGAACACATTCAGTCAGTAAACTTTATAAGCCCGTCAATCCTTGTCTAAGTATATCTACCTAATTTATCAGATTACCAAAGAGGTACAAATATATTTCTGCATCGTTGTGGTTTAAAACCTCAGTGCTTGTTATTTTCAAATGCCTATGAGATCCAGGAATATAAAATAAATGTGATTTAAGATCTGACTCACTGTGTCCATCCTTTGCAAAAAGTCACTTTTCTGATAAGAAAATGATCATGGGGTGACTCCTGCTAAAACACTGAGAGCTTTGTTTTTAAGACTGTATAATGAAAGGATGAAGTGTACAGTAAACATTAAAGGAGCCCCCTCCCCAAATTTTACAGACATCTGTTAATTTTACCTGACAGAATGTTCTGCTACATTCTGTTATGCTTATAATACCATGGTATCTTTTAAGATTCTTCTCCTCCATCACCTATTCCTCCTTTTCTCTTCTCTTTCTCCCCCTCTCTCTTCCTCCTTTTCCTCCTCTTCCTCCTCCTCTTCCTCCTCCTCTTTCTCCTCCTCCTCCTCCTCTTTCTCACTATTATTATTCAAGCATGGGTTGCAAGTATTGCCTTTCTGAACCCCCAACCAATCAAAATGTTCCATGTGTCTGTCTAATGTGTTTATCTCAATATTCTACATTGCTCCTATGGCAACTTTAAAAGTTTTTCTTAAAAAATCTTAAGAGGGGTAGCTGTCCCTGTCACTTTCTGCACGGAGACGAAGAATGAGAAATTACTAGTAGTCACATTTGTAGAAAGATTCCAATGTCAACACAGCATTTTCAATCTTAACGTTTTTGCAGGACTAAATCAAAACATTTCAACATTTCATGACTCGTTTTAGACCCCCCAGAATTTTCTCTGAGGTCATTAGTGTCTGAGTGTTGGTCACTTGAATTGCACTTCACGTTGATCTGCTTGGTCAGCTTCCTTCTATTTAGCTCTGCCATTTCACTGTAGACACTTTTCACAGGGAGCCATCACTAGCCTCCCAAGTATCAGTGAGAGGCTTCTTCTTGGGCGGGCCTTGACAGAAGATGTGTGTCTATCAAAATTGACCTATTCCATTGCATTGCACTGGAAATTCTGACTTGTTTCCATTCTGTCTTTACCAAGGCCATTTTAACTCAACCCACCTATAGAGTGAGCTTTCTGACCTGAAGGGTGCCCCTAGTGCTAGACATATAGAACATCCTAGGAAAATTATCCAAGTAAACAGTAAGTTCAGACTGATCCTGTCTCATCTGGGGACTGATTCCTAAGCCTCATCAACAGCAAACTGGATATAGGAGATGGGCAGCTATGCTTATATAATAAGACAGTTTCATGTTATTATGGAATAGACATGGCCTAAAACATGTGTCCAGTCTGATAAGTTGTTTCTTTAGTAATCCAGAGTTACTGTAGAGTTGCAATCACGTGAGCTGGTCTATTGACTGAAGAAGTGAAACTATCGTGACTGCAATCCATTAACCATGAAGTGTGGGGATCAAGTCGCTCTGGTGGTTTATTTGAGAAATGAACGCCACAAGCTATTGTGTTTAGAAGGGTGTTCCCAGATGGTAGTGTCCTTTCGGATTGTGGTACACTTAGGAGGTGGGATATAGCTAGAAGAAGCAGGTAATTATGGGTGGGGGTGGGCTTATGGGCGATGCTGCCTCTGAGTCTTTGTGATGTAACCAAGGACAAGCTGCAAGCTGCAATCTCCAGCTGCAAACGTTTCTTGCCCTGACCCATCTCATGAACTCTAACCCAGAGAGAACACTTTCTCCCCTAAACTGTTCCTTCAGGTTATTCTGCCGCAGTGGTAAGAAAGCTGACTGCTACAGTGAGAGTATAGAGGGAAAAATTAAGCAAAACAAAAGTGCAGCAGTCGAGAACAGTCCATGGGGCACTATTCCATTTCCTCTCAAGGCGTCTGGCACTGCAAGCAGCAATTATGACATGGAAGACACAGAAATGGCAGCATCTCCGTAGGAAGAAAATTTCCACAACCTTTCCTTTTTCGTAACTTTTCCTCTAAATTCATTCAATAATTTTTGTACTATTCAACCCCAAAGACTAAACTAAGAAAAAAAATATAGTCATCTGAGACTTTGCTAGATTTAATTAAATATTCAAATTTAGAAACATCAAACTACCTTAAATTTTCTACTTTCAGAAAAATTATAAAAGTATCTAATATTTTGCTCCCGGGAAGCAAACAAACCCTGAGACTATTAAGTGAGTAATTCTGTAACATAAATTAAGTTTCAACATAAAGCACAGTGCCATCTATCCATTGTTGACTTTGGACATTCACACCAAGGTAAGTAATTGGGGTGGGGGATATTTGTAGTTTCAAAGCCAGGGTTCCTGAAGGGCGTGATGATAATTGACATGCAAACCCACTACCATCTTGCCTACATAGATTCTTGTCCCAGATGTTTGGTCTTACTTTCTACTCTGCCTTTCTACATTTGAATAAGCATCTAACAGATTACTTGGCACATAAATTTTATGGATGTTATTATAATTCACAAGAATAATGTTTATACTTGTACAGTAAATTTTATAGTCTAGCCTATAAAACTTTTTGCATAAATTACTGAATGAAAAGCAAAAATATAAACAGATTTGTAGAATAATTGCTATATGTATAGATTAAATCAAATCACCTCTCCTGGTATCCACTTGTATTAAAATAATTCATTGGGAATGAATTTAGAACGAACTGAAGATTACATATACTATTTAGCAATGGACCCACAGAAAATTTTACTGTGCTATAATTCTGTTTGGTTTTTTTCCTTAAAAATTATGATTATTTTTAGTCATTTTCTAGTATTCTACACACTACCTTGCTCCCCTTGTTTATATGATGCATTCAAATATGTCAGCACAGTCAGAGAAAGCATCTAACTACACCTGTATGGGTCTCTCTTACATCATAAAGGTGTCCTTGGCTCCATCTTTCTTCTGCTCCACTAGAAACTCATAGTCTTTGCTACAGAACATTTTCTTGATCATTTTCCCACAGGCTTTCTTGATTTTTTATCCTACAGTGAATTCTAAGTTCTTTGAATTATCATACTTCTCTAACCATAGAAAAATATGTAGCAAACAATATGCAAATAAAATAAAAGAGTAATTACCCTAGACATTGTATATGCCAGGCATTTGGACTCTCTTCCTAGCAAGATTTATGCATACTTGAGACAGTTTCTGCTGGGCTTTTGTTGCTCAAAGCTGCAGGTCTTTTTACTGAGACACAAGTGTAGAAAGCTAAGTCTTTCATATTTCATTTCTGTATCACTTGGGCGGAGTACAGGGAAATCTGGATACAGAATATCATCTTTACCCTGTTAAATATGTGTCACGTCTACCATTTTTAAACTGTGCACCTTTTTAAATGCAACACAGGGCAACATAGCATTATCAATATGTCTAGAAGCAATGTTTGGGTTCATTGTCACTTATGCAAATTATTTTCTATGCTACGGAATGTCTGTGTGTCCCAGCTTACTTATATTTAGAATGAAGATATAACAACATTGCAGAGAACAGTTACTGTGTATTGCATGTGTCCATACATGTACCTCTCTCGGCAGATATAAAGTATTACTCGCTATTAACTAATTATTCCAAATCTCTTCCCCACTCCTTCTGCAGCCGCACCACACTAATTTTATTAAAAATGTGACATAGTTCTAAATAGTGCTAGGGTTTCCTGTTTGCTTGTTTTGTTTGTGTGTGTGTGTGTGTGTGTGTGTGTGTGTGTGTGTGTGTGTGTTTGTGTGTGTTTTGAGATCTCCCATCTTATTTTGGCATAAGGTGTAGTTCAGAAGAACACAATGAGAACAGAAACTACTGCATACAAACGCCCATGGAAACCTAAAACTCCCATGACCAGAATCCGGGAGCAGCTCCTGCTTTGCTCTCTGGCCTTACTTTCTGTGCCTGGAATGGACAGTGGTGCTTGGGTTTTTTTTTTTAATAATTTAATACTCACACTTTGTAATTTTCAAATATTTACCTTTTTTGAATCACTATAAAGATTGCTAAACCATCTTACGTAATCCTTCTAATTATTTTATTTGGGGGACTATAATTTCTTCATTTCCCCCTTTCCTTTCCTCCCTACCATCACATCCATCTACCCTTCCTTGATCTATTTCAAGTTCATGGCCCCTTTTTTCATTACTTTTTCTTACATCCAACAATCATATATATAAAATACTACATATTATGTATTTATATTAATCACACATTTCATATGTATGTATTATATATATGTTGTGGGCATATATTAATAATATATGTTACAATGTATGTATTTTTATATGTAATATATTTTATATGAAATGTTTATAAGTATGTAACACTTTATATAATATGTAATTTTATAGATTTTTATGTGTTTATAAATATATAGACCTAAATACAACCTACTAAGTCATTATGATATTCCTTGTATGTTTGTTTTCAAGGATGATCATTTGTTATTAGGTAATCAGTGTGTGTGCTTTCCCTGGGAAAGACAATTTTTCCACTCTCAGCATTCCTTAGTTTCCTGGAGTTCTTTGTGTAGGGTTAAGGATTTCTCATGGGTTTTTCTATTGCTGCTGTCCTGGAATATTTTTAGCATCATCTGGCAGCTATAAAAACGGTATCTACATACTTTGTATGGCAATCGAAAAGGGAAACTGAAAAGACTTAAACAATCCATACTTCAGCCTTGAGCTGATTCTAGACTTGTCAGTCAGTGTGTGGGTTAGGTGACGTCATACCCCTTTTGTTCATCAAGCTACTGTATTAGGATTTCTGATGCATACATTGAAAAGAAACCTTACCTTCTTAACTTATTCCCAAACACTTTCCAAACAAGGTGTGTTTGCTTATCTTCAACATTCTGGCTTTTACAATATTATACTCTTTTTTCTTAAATTAAATATATTAATTATATTGTATTATTTTAATTATATTTAAGTATTGTCTTAGTTAGGGTTTGTTGTTGTGAGCAGACATCGTGACCAAGGCAACTTTTTATGGCACAACATTTAAGTGGGGCTGACTTACAGGTTCAGAGGCTCAGTCCATTATCATCAATGCAGGAACATGGCAGTATCCAGGCAGGCATGGTGCAGGAGGAGCTGAGAGTTCTACATCTTCATCTCGAGGCTGCTAGGAGAATACTGCTTCCAGGAAGCTAGGGTGAGGGTCTTAAAGTCATGCTTACAGTGACAAACCTACTTCAAAAAGGCCATACCTTCCAACAATGCCACTCCCTGGCCCAAGCATATGCGAACCATCACAAGTATGTTAAGTATATTTACATTATATTCAATAATATAATAAACACTATAATTTTATAATTATAAGTTATATAATTATATATTATAAATAAGATATTAAATATTATATTAAATATAAAAGTATGTTTAATTTAAATATAAAAGACATTTAATATTTTTGTTTAATTTAATTTTTTTATTTTATATCAATTAAATAAAATATGTTTAATAAAAATTAAAATAATGTATTATTAATAATTCTATAATTTGTCTTCTCACTGTAGTCTGTGAATTGCCTAATAAAGTATACATAAATAATTTGAACAGCTTCTTCCAGTCTTCTTTGCCTTTAAGGTTTATTCCTTTTCTATTAATAGGGTTTTTTTTTTCTGTCCCAGGAGAAAAGAGAACCAAAACTAATACCTGCTGTGTGGATTTCAGGCTTTGATGCTCTCTGAAATCATAGCATAATACTAAGATAAATACTGCATCCAAGTGTCTGCTATAGAGATTAGTGAGTACCATGAAGACGTGGACAGTGCCTGTACCTGACAAGGTCATTTGCTTACAATTAAAACAAGAGTAAAACCCTATGTCATGAAGATGAACCTTAAGGTCTGCCATGGTTTGTCCTTGTGTTAAAGGCTTGGTTGCCAGTTACTGGGCTTTGGGTAATGATTAGATTATGAGACTTATGAACTCTTGAACTCCTCCTATTTCTTCTTCTCTTCCTCTTTCTCTTCCTTCTTCCCACCCCCATCTCTCTTTCTCTTTTCAGAATCCTGTGAGGTGTTGGCTTGCCTCTACCTTCTACTATATACTACACACACTCTACCATGATGTTAAAAACAAGTGAACCTCAAGAAACATGTCCTCTCAGTTGATCTTTTTTTTCAGGTATTTGTCACAGCCACTAACACAAGACCTAATCTGACTTCAGAATTACAGTTTGGAAGCTATGGCTTTGATTTTAATATGCACAGAGATGTAAAAGTATGCATTTATTTTCCTGAACACCCATGCATACACTTAACAAACTACCAACACAAAATTAAGAACCTAAAACTTAATGTATCCTTAGATAAAACAATTATGCTTACCCTTTTTTTGATAGTTTTATGCTTGTGGCTAATATTGATTGTAAAATTGTCAAGATCCAGCACCACCCAGGAGACAAGCATCCAGAAACACCCGAGAGAAAGAGTTTAGGTTTGTTCTGGGCAGAGCAGTGAGGGATTATCTAGATCATATTAACTCTGTTAAAAACCACACTTTGAAGAAGGTCAGCACAATTCTAAACTAAACTAAAATTGCAAAATCTAGCTAGCTGAGTAAAAACATTCATCATTTCTGCTTCCTGATTGCAGAAGTGATGAGGTCAACTGTCTTTGGCTCTTGTCATTGGGACTTCACACTAAGTGGGACTGTACCCATAATCCATGAGCCCAAATGAGCCCTTCTCAAAAGCCACACCCCTCAAGCTGCTTTTGCCAGGGTATTTGATCACAGCAATAAGAGTATAACTAAGATAACTATGTTTATTTGTTTGTTCCTTTGTTTGTTTTAGTTAATACCAAATTAACTAAAATTTTATTCTCAGCACACAAAACAAGTTAAAACCTCTCGGAGGGGCTGAGGAAATGCCTCAGTGAGTAAAAAGCTTTCTGGGCAAGTATTTTCAAGGACTGGGGTGCAGATCCCTAGCACTCAATAGGTGCCAGGGGCACGTGGGCACAAATGGGACAGCAGCACTTGTGAACAGAGACAGGGCATCCTGGGAGCAAATGGGATGCCCAGACTAGCTGAGTGGAACACTCCGGGTTTAAAAGGAGACCATGCTTTAATATACAAAGTGGAGAGAAGTCAAGGAAGATACCCAATGTCAACCTCTCACCATCATATCCTCTCATAAGCATGTGCACACACACGTGAAACACATATACACAAAGACACACTGTACTCTTGAGGTAGTAAATGAACGAATGGGCAAGCATATAAATAAATAAACATCTCTGTGTGCATGGCAGTTGCTTTCCAAGAAATCCAACTGCATGAAAAAGATAGAGAACATGTTTTCATCCTTGAACCTGAGATCCATTCCTTACCACGTGATGAATTAACACCTTGGGGAGGAGACACACTGCAGTAATGTCTTTGAGGACTGTGAAACACATCAGGACTCCACTAGCACAACTGATACCCACATCTGTATCCATTCTGCTGATCAGAGCTACAAGATCGGCGCTGAATGGCACCATCTGACATAACAAAAAAATGCATCACACTGGATGTAAAGGTTAGATATAATTATTCCGTTGATGGGTACTTCCGTTGGTCCAACATGCTCACGTATGTGCAAAGAAAATTTTTGTCAGTGAGAAAACGGAAGTTCAGAATGAGAGCATGCACCGCAGCTGGAGAAGCAGGAGCCCTGCACTGCAGCCAATTACAGCTTTCCTTTTGTCACGTAACCTTCTACAATAGGAGCAGTGACAAAACCTTAAGCAAATTGGCAGCTTCTGGACATGTAATCAGAAGTCTGCATTCTAGTTTGGATGCCTCGACCTGGACAACTCCATTCGTCCATTTCCCTCCTTCAGACTGCATGCCTTATAGCTTACTAAGTTCTCAAACAACTGAATCCGCAGATCTACACATGATTTTCAGGGAATTCATTTTGAACTGTAGATTTCTAAGGATGGGCAGTTTGATCTAAATGGTTCTGCGGTGTTTCCTTGCCTAGCCTAACCTGTAAAACCCTCTTGATAATGTTCTCAATTTGTCAGATGTTGCAAGATATTTATTCTTTTTTATTCTCTTTTCTTGTCTATATGCTGAACGAGTCTATACAGAGAAGACAGAGGAGTTATAAACAAGATTTCTTTTTTTTTTTTTTTTTTGGAGCTGGGGACCGAACCCAGGGCCTTGCGCTTCCTAGGTAAGCGCTCTACCACTGAGCTAAATCCCCAGCCCCATAAACAAGATTTCTTGAGCATGCACCTTGATGCTTGATCACTTTTTTGGCATTCGTGAGAAATAATATGTGTATTTAACATACCAAATAACATGGCTTTTAGATATTCCTCTCTAGTTAGATTCTCATTAGAATATATGACAGGAGGCTTGAAAGTACACAGATTAAGTCAGAAGTTTAGTTCATGACTATACACTTCCATGTATGTGCCTTGCAAACTGACTTCTCACTTGGTGACACGGCAACATTTGAATGGCTAAAGACCTCAGTAGATATGTCCAACACTGTATTTTGCTTGGGTTATACTCTAAACCTGATGTTTATGTTTGCTTAACCTTTATGTCTCCTTTTTCTGTGTCACACTGGTTCACATCATGTCCCTGCTCTTTCAGGCCAGCAGGAAATTATCCATGGATGACAATTTAAGTAGAAGATCACTTCTCTCTGATCAGCTTCTTTGATCAAAGCCTGAACCTACAAACAACCATTACATGAATGACACCATTACAGAGATTTGAAGAGGTTCATATTATTTTAATGGTGAGGAAAAATACCCTTATCAGTGAATAAAACAAAACATAGACTTTACGCCATAGATGCCATCCTGAATTTGAATTACCAGCTTCTCCCACTGTGGGTAAATAAATCTATTTTGTATACCGACTCTGTGTATCTGTCCTTATAGTATTTGTTTTGCTACTTGATCTCTAACTAAAATATAAACCTGATTACAATCTAATATCTTGCCACCTTGACTAAAATGCTTCAGAGCAGATAGATACTTAGTTAAAACAGTAACTCTGTAAAGGTCAGTAATTTATGCTATAATGATGATAATTGAAATTACAATTTCCTGTTTTAACATCACAGTGAATATAGTTAAAATATAAAAGAATAATTAATTTGGAAGTTTCATTTTAAAGGACATAGGAAATGCTGATTGAGCTAAAATGTAGACTCTGTGATTTCATTCATTTATTAAATTAATTGTTTTATATGACTATCTATACCCCACTACTCTGTCTTAGAGCCAGTAGTAAAAATCACAAGTTACAACTAGAAGTAAGATGACAGACAGTATTTAATAATGCAATCTGGGCAAGTTATCAAGGGTAAGGCATAGAGCATTCTGAGCAGAGATGACAGGGGAGCACTGTAAGCAGGGATTGTAAGGGAGCACTGTAAGCAGGGATGGCAGGGAGCATTCTGAGCAGGGATGGATGGCAGGGGAGCACTGTAAGCAGGGATGGCAGGGAGCACTCTGAGCAGGGATGGCAGGGGAGCACTATAAGCAGGGATGGCAGGAGAGCACTCTGAGCAGGGATGGATGGCAGGGGAGCACTCTGAGCAGGGATGGATGGCAGGGGAGCACTCTGAGCAGGGATGGATGGCAGGGGAGCACTCTGAGCAGGGATGGATGGCAGGGGAGCACTCTGAGCAGGGATGGATGGCAGGGGAGCACTGTAAGCAGGGATGGTAGGGGAGCACTCTGAGCAGGGATGGATGGCAGGGGAGCACTGTAAGCAGGGATGGCAAAGGAGCACTGTAAGCAGGGATGGCAGGGGAGCACTGTGAGCAGGGATGGATGGCAGGGGAGCACTGTAAGCAGGGATGGCAGGGAGCACTCTGAGCAGAGATGGATGGCAGGGGAGCACTGTAGGCAGGGATGGCAGGGGAGCACTGTAAGCAGGGATGGCAGGGGAGCACTGTAAGCAGGGATGGCAGGGGAGCACTGTAAGCAGGGATGGCAGGGGAGCACTCTGAACAGGGATGGCAGGTAGTGGTAACATTATTCTTCAGAAGCTTGTTTCAGGCAAACCGTGTCTTCCTTGATAGTGGCACCCAAGTCAGAGTAAACAAAAATCAGTGCAGTTTAAGGAGAAAATGGACAATACTGTGTCTATCCTCCTTCACAACTATTCACAAATATTATTTTTATAGTTTCCATAAAAGTCACTGTATTTGTTTGACAATATCTGTGACCTAAAATAATGTCTGCGTACCACAGCACATGTTTCCAGTTCACCACCTTATAAATTATAAGAAATTTTCACCTACTCAAGTGAATAATAGAACAAACATCAATAAACACCAAAACGATGAAGATATTGATTTTAATTAAATGAATGCCTCAATGATTTTTTCTGGCTCCCACTCTTTCAACACTTATGTAAGCCCAATAAGTTATTTACAACAATATGAAACAATTTTCCAGTAGAATATTTGGGATGAAATAGTTTTTGCATAGTTAAAGCTTGAAACTACCTTTATAAAAGTATGCTGTGCACATCTGATTCTTTGTTCTTTCATAGCCAATTATTTACTATGATACACCTAAAACAGATGGTATTTTGAACTTGGGGACATTAGAGGCAACAGAAGAAATTTCTTGAGCACATTGAAGAACGGTGAGCTATATACATTAAGCCTAATTATGGCCATAAAGAATAAGGAATGTGCATTTGATTTCTGATATAAACATTACTACTCCATAAAATGCTGATAAGAACACTATTATAGAAATTATAGAAATATGTAACTTGAATAGAAACTACATTAACAAAACATTAATCATTAAAGCAACACAATGATGCATTGAATCGTGCTCATAACAAGTTCAGTGCTGTAACGTAATCCTCAGTATTTCAGAATGGGAGGTTATTGGGAAATAGGCTCTTTACAGAGGTAATTAGACTAAAATGAAAGCATTTGGTGGGCATTATTTTACTATGATGTGTGCCCTTTAAGAGAGAGAGAGAGAGAGAGAGAGAGAGAGAGAGAGAGAGAGAGAGAGATGAAAGCAAAAGCTGAGTGGTGATAATGCTTTTAAAAGTCAGAAAACTCAAAGACTTTTTCTAGTGCACCAGATACTAAGGTGCAATGACATGGCCTTTTGAGTAGTTACTACATCCGAGTTTTGTTTTGATCAGTTCTGACTTTATTTTTCAACCTCATGGAATGAAGAGACAATGAAAGACGTTTCACATGGAAACAATAATTGAGTTGTTTTATTATGTAGTAATAACTAGTTAGCTATTGTACTAAGTTACTCAGGGATTCCAAGAGCTAATATATTTATGGCTCTATTAGCATGGATATTATTTAAGAGGGTGTGATTTTCTAAAAGCATCAGAACTGTAGTTTTAGGATAAATTGCATAAGAAAAAGACCCATGTTCTACTTTGACTGGGGATAAGGTTATGTCTTTGCTCGATATCATCGCTAATTCTAACTTAAAAGTAATTCTTCATAGAAATTATTTGTCTCCCGTTAAATGTTGACATGCTTCCCAGCATGATAAAAAAAAAATAGTTGTAAGTTCCCAGGTAAAACAATGATTCAGGACAAAGATCAGCATATGGGTAGACTCCAGAGGTTGCAGGAGATCAAACGGGGCTACTGTTATTTGAGGGAGAGTCAGGTTTTTGAGGAAGCAGCAATCTATGATACACTGAACGTTATTTTTAGTAAATAACTCTTGTATTGCTAGTGGATAGATGGCATTGTCTGCAACAAAAAGATTAAAACCGACAAAGTTTCAATGAAACTTCAAGCTTACTCTTGATTTAAGTCTTTTCTTTTAGATTCAAATACTAAAATCACTTATTGAGTTTTTCTGTTTAGAGAGAAGCCCTTGAATTCTTCTCCCATGAAGAGAATGAACAGCGATGACTAAGCATGAGCTCTGAGAGGGAACAGCCAGGGACAATGGGAAGAAACAGCACATGATTCCTCACAAAGGCTAAAATTCACATCCCAGTCTCCTGAGCAATTCTGTTTTCTACATCCCACCTGAAGTCTGGGATTTTGCTGGATCTGTGTAATAATAGTTCAGAATCACCACAAACCTTTGCCCTTATATAGTTCTTCTTGTTTACCTCCTCGATACATATTATGTACTACGGATTTCCTTATTTCCTGAGAGGATGGGTGTTAGGTAATGTAGCAATGTCTTTCAGGACATCTGATCATGAAAAGCCAAAGTTACCCAGTGGAAAGGACAATAACTGGATCCTGATACGCACACAGGGAATGGAGATGGATTGAGTTGTTTGCATTAAGGAGCATGAATCCGTGGCTCTATTTGATACATAAGAGAAAGGAGCCAGTTCTGTTGTTAACCATCGTATGTATCATGGCTAGAAACATACCACACATCTTCTTCATAGTAACCTGAGAACACTGTGTGTCATATTCTGACCGACCAACATATGTGTTAATGTGCTGTGAGAAGATATAATGCACAGAACATTTAGTCGCAGCCCTTATAACCATACCACACAATCTTCTATTATTACGTTCTATTTCTCTGCTCACTATACATGTCATTCTTTTTAGTTTTAAGAAGTATTCATTACAGGGATGGGTCCTCTGGAGTGGGATAGGTTTGAGCATCACTGACTTGGAGTTAGTGGGTGGAGGGAGAGGAATGAGCTGGTCCTTGGAAAGATAAAAGTATCTTTGATCCCTGAGCCACTAGTTGAGAGATAGCTTAGGGAAGCTCGCTGGTCTTTCTCATGAGTAGACAGTACAGAGATTCTGCAGTGTATTTGCTACTGCACCATACCCAAGCCTATCCTGCCTGAATTATTTTCTGAGAATACTCTAGTCCACGCCAGACCAGTTTCTAGTGCACACGTTAAACAGTTTTCAGTCATGCTGAAAGTATACGTTCACTTAATCCAAAACACCATCCTGATCTGAAACACAACAAAAGCACCAACTCCCAAATTTCCCAGAGTAGTAATAGGTTCAGCATGTAGTTTCTGTACATACCAGAGATAACTTTTCTCTAAAGATCAGACACAAAAAGGCTATAATGTCTATGGTAGGTGCTGTTGGAGTTTAACAGAGCATCTATGCTATAAACAGAGGAATTTGAGATCGCACGCTTAGATCTCTCTGACGTTGCTCTACATCCATCTGACTTCTCAGTCCCCACGAGCTGTCTTCTTTCTCAGGATCAGTCTTATCAGATGTCCAGTTGTCTGTTTTGCTTCCCAGATTCTGGATGGGATCAAGGTACAGACATCAAAAAGACAAAACCACTGAAGAAAATGTACCCTCTTCTTTTCCCCCAGTTTGACATCCTTTTGGGTTGTTCTGTTTTGTTTGGTTGTTGTTTATTTTTTTTACTTTACAATCAAATTTTCTACAATATATGAAAGGTAAAAAGAAGACTAAAACTATGCCAAAGCTAAAACTGGAGAGACGTGGATGCCATAGAGTTCACTGCCATTACTATTCATGCTTCCCAGTACCCATAAATTTGAGCGCACCATTTACTCAATGTTTTCCCTGTGACTTTTTCTTTTCCTTTTTCTGGTTTTCTGATTGATTCATTACATTGTTTATGTGTGAGATGCAATTTAAATGAATTATCTTTTTCCTTTTGTCATGGTGTTAAGTATTAAACATGCCATCTTTTCATTTATAGGTTAAAGATACTATATTTATGTATTAAAGGTATGATTTCTTTCCTGAGATTATAAAACATATCAACTGCTTATGTAGCTAATTTTAGTATTATTCTATAAATTTAATTTTTCTCTACATGGACTTTTATGTAAAAATGAAGCAGAATTATAATTTAATATTTTTTCCAAATGGCTAAGTGATATTTCTAGGAATATGTCTGTTCCTTCTATTCCTTTATTATTTTCCTGCCAATTTTCCATTGTTACTTATTTTTATTCCTAGAATCTTTAGTCTTTTTTAATTAAAGAACGTTCCTTAATGTATGTTTCCTTTTCCATTAAATCAAGTATTCCACCTCTTTCATAATTCCACATGGAATCTATCTAAGAAAAATTTCTTAAATGTACATCCTAGTAGCTTCTCGTAATTGATTATTCTTGTCTACTGTAGACTTGGACCAAAGTTTCTGGATAAGCTTCCTTTTCTTCAGCATCTGCTTTCTACCACACATGTTATTCTTGTGATTCCATGAAGTTTAATTTAAATGGAGACCTGATTATGCCACAGACACTCCTAAGGCATTATGTATATAAACACAAATTCCTTAGCAGAGTGAACACTGTCTTTGTCTTCACTTTTTGACTTCCTTTAACTATACACCCTGTTTTGTGGCTTACCTGGATGCTTCCTGCATGATGATCATGTTTTCCTGTCAGAATTTTAAATGTTTCCCTTCTCCTCAGAGAGAGTGGGACCCCTCCTTAAGTATTCCACCACCCTGGCACTTAAGTCTCTGTGCTTCCTCTCCCACTGAAGCCAGACAAGGCAGCCCAGCTTTTTAAAAACAAAACAACCACATCCCAGTTACAGGCAGCAGCTTTTGGGATAGCCAGTTGTTTGGGACTCACATGGAGACCAAGAATGACATCTGCTACATACGTGTGGGGAGGCCTATATTTGTTCTTTGGTTCTCTTTCAACTCTTGTATTCTGTCAGTGAAGCTTGCTTCTGAGCTTCCTGTTCAAAATCCTAACATTTTTATTTTACAGTTTTCCTTCTTTATTGGTTTTCTTTATTGATTTCATTTCCTGTTTCAGGCTCTGAACTCTTTTATTCACTTCCTTCCAATGTTCATATTTTCATAGGTTTCCATAAGAAGTGTGTTTATTTCTTCCTTAAAGACCTCTATCATATTCATAAAGTTTATTTTAAGGTCTTTTCCTAGAATTTCAGCTATGTTGCAATACTCAGGGTCTTCTGTGGTAGAGTTGTTGGACACTAGTGAAGACATGTTATTTTCTGGCTCTTATGGAGTGAGGTTTTCTACTAACCTGTAGGCATTTGGATTTGGGAAGATGGGACTTCTAGGTGCAGTTGTCTGCTCTTGTTCTTGTTTGGGTGGGTATTTTGTTTCTTAGTTTCTGATTCTTAAGAAATGGTGGTGGTTTTATCTTGCCTGGTAGGAAGTTCTGCTCGGATTCTTATAGGACTGGCCACTAAGAGTTCCAGGTAAAATGTGTTTCTAGGAATTGAGAACTGACATTCAGAGATGTGAATGGACAAGGTAATTGGTTTATTGGGGTCCACAAGAGGGAGGAAGGTTGAAGTGTTCTACAATCTGTTTGGATCCCTGAGAATGGAGGGGGGCACTGCTGCTAGAGTTCTTAGGATGAGACTGGGGCGGTTGGACTTGAATGAATATAAAGACAGGTGAAAATTGGTAGTTAGCTTACCTGAATAGCTGGCTGTCTTAGTTAGGGTTTTACTGCTATGAACAGACACCATTACCAAGTCAGCTCTTACAAGGACAACATTTAATTAGGCTGTCTTACAGGTTCACAGGTTCAGTCCATTATCATCAAGGCAGGATTGTGGCAGCATCCAGGAAGGCATGGTATAGGAAAAGCTGAGTTCTACATCTTTATTTGAAGGCCACTAGGACAAGACTGGCTCTCACATGGTTAGGAGGAGGGTCTCATTGCCCAGCCCCACAATGACACACTTTTTCAACAAACCATGCCTCCAAATAGTGCCATTCCCTGAGACAACCACCTTCAAACTACCATATTGGCCTAGGTGGCCTAGGTTCTCAGGGAACGCCTATTGTAATTGGAGGCTTGGATAAAGTCATGAGTGATAGAGAAGTTTAGAGGAGTAGATTTGTGTGACCCACTGGAAATGGGAAGGGGAAGGGAGGCTGCAGCCAGCGGTCTGCTACATAGTTGAGGATAAGACTAGGGGACTGGAGTTTGAAGAGTTGAGGTAGAGATGAAGATGTTCAGTTAGACCATGTTTCCCTGACTGAAGGGCTCAAAGATTATGTTCAAGTATAGTATGAAATAAGAATCTTGTTTGGATTCTTTTTTTTTTTAATTTTCAGGATGCTTTTAAAATTAAGCTATCCCCTCTCCACAAACTCGCAAAACTTCCTTTGTTGTTTTTAAGGTCTTATACATTTCCTGTTTCTTCTAGCTCTTAAAATCTCATTATTATAACAATCTTAACACCCCCACTCCCCAAAAAAGCCCAGGGCCAGACAGCTTTAGTGTAGAATTCTACCAGGCCTTCAAAGAAGACCTGATACCAATATCTTCAAGCTATTCCATAAAGTAGAAACAGAAGGAACACTACCTAATTCATTCTATAAAGTCACAATTACTCTGATACCTAAACTACACAAGGACCCAGCAAAAAAAGAACTTCAGATCAATTTTGTTTATGAAAATAGATGCAAAAATATTCAATAAAATTCTTGCAAACCAAATTCTTTATACAAATAATGAATGAGCTGAGAAAGAAATTAGGGAAATGACTCTCTTCACAGTAGCCACAATGATATAAAATATCCTGGGGTAACTGTAACCAAGCAAGTAAATGATCTGTAGACAATAACTTCAAGTCTCTCAAAAAAGAAATAAAAGAAGATCTCAGAAAATGGAGAGATCTCCCATGCTCATGGATTAGTTAAATTAACATAGTAAAAATGGCCATCCTACCAAAGGCAATCTACAGATTCAATACAAGCCCTACAAAATTCCAACACAATTCTTCAAAGACATGGAAAGAGTAATTCTCAAATTCATCTGGAAAGGCAAAAAATCCAGAATAGCCGAAACATTTCTCAACAATAAAAGAACTGCTAGGGGAAATCACCATCTCTGACCTCAAGCTATACTACAGAGCAATAGTGATTAAAAACTTCCTGGTATTGGTACAGAAACAGACACATTGATCAATAGAATAGAATTGAAGACCCAGAATAAAACTATACACTTATAGACACTTGATCTTTGACAAGAAGCCAAAAATTTACAATGGGAAAAGGAAAGTGTCTTTAATGAATGGTGCTGGTCTAACTGGCAGTCTGTATGTTGAAAACTGAAAATAGATCCATATTTGTCACCTTGCACAAAGCTAAAGTCCAGGTTTATCAAGGACCTCAACATAAAACCAGATACACTGAATCTATTAAAAGAGAAAGCAGGAAAAGCCTAGAACTTGTTGGCACAGGGGGAAATTTCCTAAACAAAACTTCAGTGGATTATGCTCTAAGATCAAAAATTGATAAATGAGACCTCATGAACTGGAAAGCTTCTGTGAGCCAAAGGACACTGTCAATAGGACAAATCGGCATACTACAGATTGGGAAAAAAATCTTCACTAACTCCACATTTAATAGAGGTTTAATATCCACAATATATAAAGAACTCAAGAATCTAACCACTAAAAAGCCCAAATAACACAATCAAAAAATGGGGTATAAAACAAAACAGAGAATTTACAACAGAGGAATCTCAAATGGTTGAGAAGCATGGAAATGTTCAAAGTCCTTAGGGATCAGAGAAATGCAAATCAAAATGACCTTGAGATTCCACCTCATACCAGTCAGAATGGCTAAGATCAAAACCTCAGGTGACAGCAATGAGGATGTGGAGAAAGAGGAACACTCCTCCATTGCTGGTGGGATTGCAAACCGGTACAACCACTCTGGAAGTCAATTTGGAGGTTCCTCAGAAAACTGGAAATAAATCTACCTGAAGACCCAGCAATACCACTCTTGGGAATATACCCAAAAGATGCCCCACCGTGCCACAGGGGCACATGTTCCACTTTGTTCATTTGTGGTAACCAGAAGCTAGAAACAGCCTAGATGCCCCACGACAGAAGAATGGATACAGAAACTGTGGTTCATTTATACAATGGAATACTACTCAGCTATTAAGAATGAGGACATCCCAAGTTTTCCAAAAAAAAAAAAAAAAAATGGATGGAACTAGAAAATATCATTCTGAGTGAGGTAACTCAGATACAAAAGGAAATGCATGGTATGCACTCACTAATAAGTGGATATTAGCCAAAATATAGTACAGAATATCCAGGATACAGTCCACAGAACTCAAAAAGGTTAACGAGCCAAGTACCCAAGTGACGATACCTCAATCCAACTTGGGAGGAAGAAGAAAACAATCACAAGAGGCAGGAGGGAAGAAGTGTCCTGGGTGGGAAAGGGGACAGGAAGAGGAAGAGGGGAACATGATCAGATATTGAGTGGGGGGAAAGGACTGAAGCTCTGAGGTCAGCAGAAAGAATGGAAACAGGCAACCTCAGGAAGTAGGAGGTGGGGGTGTGGGGACCTCCAGAATGTACAAGAGACCCGGGAGGTGAAAGACTCTCAGGACTCAAAGAGGACGGACATTAGATGAAATGCCCTAAAGTGGGGAGAGGGAACATATAGAGCCCACCTCCTGCAGAGAGACAGGACATTAAGTAAGGGATGGGGTTATTATCCCACAGACAATACTCTGACCCATAATTTTTTCTATCTGAAAGAACTGCAGGAATAGAAATGGAGAAGAGCCCGAGGAAAAGAAAGTCCAGTCATGAGGCCAAAGTGGGATCCAGCTCAAGGGGAGGCCCCAAGACCTGACACTATTACACTATTACGGAAGTTATGGAGCGCTCAAAAGAAAATGGAAATTTTCATGACTGCCCTCCAAAAGACCCAACAAGCAGCTGAAAGAGTCAGATGCAGATATTTCACCCACCCAATGGGCAGAAGTTTCTGATCCCTGTGGTTGAATTAGGGAAAAGCTGGAGGAAGTTGAGGAGGGCGACCCTGTAGGAGGACCAACATTCTTAATTAACCTGAACCCCCGAGATCTCTCAAACACTGGATCACCAAACAGGCAGCATATACCAGCTGATATGAGGCCCCCAACGCATACATCAGAGGACTCCTGGGTCTGGGTTCAGTCAGAGAAGATGCACCTAACCCTCACCAATATTGGAGGTCCCAGCGTGTATGGAGGTCTGGTGGCATGGGGTTTGAGAGTTTGGGGTGGGGACATCCTCATGGACACAGTTGTGGGACAGGAGGAGGAGGTATGGGATGTGGAACCATCAGGGTGGACCAGGATAAAATCTACAGCATAAATAAAAGATTAAATATAATTTTTTTAAAATGTAAAAAGTTGTAAGGATCCTTTTTTATTTAACTTTTGGGGAGATTTATGTCTTAGTGTCGGTCATTTTTGTGTATAATGCCTCCCTTCAGGTAGGGTTCTGATGATCTTGAAATCCTGTATCTTTCTGATCCAGAGCTCTCCACAGTAAGATATTTGTTCATAACATACATCTCCCGAATGGTGAAGAGCAGACTAATGAGAAGAGACAAGAAACAGGCACCATAGAGTCCGTGCTGCAACTGCAGTTAGAGCAGTGTTCTTTTTCTCATTGTTGTTACAGGCATGTGGTCCCATTTCTGATTCTGTTTGACAAAACATTTTCAATATGATTACAAAATGGCTATATCAAAACATGTATCGATGAGTACAATGATGTGTTTTCATAAATTATATAACTACGTTTAAAACGATGTCTTGTTCTTTTGAATTGGGTAAATCAAAATGCACCTTGAATGAACTGAATTCTTCAATATAGTTGGGACTTTAAAAACAGGATATCTATTTCTCTGCTTTTGACCAATCATGGATTAAGAACTTGATCAAACTGAAGAAACAAGTGTACGACTGCTAACATTTAATCAGATTTTTTCTCCTATTCATTTTCTAAATAATAAAATTTAACAACTTACACTGTATTATGTTTTATAATTAATCTTGGAATTATGTATACTACTGATTAAGATTGTTTTGAAATGACTGATTACTATGTACATGGGTTGCTTATGTGCAAACATGTTATATGTATGGAAATTGGATGCTATAACTTATTGAAAACTTCAGGAACAGGGTATTCTGGAACCAATTTCCTTTAGTTCTACACAAATAACTGTATTCTGAAAATTAATACAATGTATTACAATTAAAGAGTTTCTAACAGTTTACCAAAGAAATATTGTTTGCTTTCATAAAAATTTTGCCAAAAATATGTGAATTCTATAAAGATTTTATGATTATCTATTATCTATTATTATCATTATTTTTTAAATTTTGCAAGTAAGTGGTTCATTGTGCAGTCCAGCATGACTATCCAGAAAACCAATGCATTCTGAGTATTGTGGCAAAGTAAGACACAAAAACTGCTTTACGATGTGTCACTCTTTTATCACGGTGATAATGAGATGACAGTATCAGCACTATCACAGGAGTTACCTGCTCTCTGAACCACCTGTTGACATAACTCTTTGATACAGTAATGTATAGGCAAATAGAACTCATTAAGGTTGTAACTGTCAGCATAGTTACTTACCTGAGTGTCTTCTTTAGGAATCATATTTTAACTCTTGAAATTAGGTTGATCATGGTTCATGTGTGGATAATTAGAAACTCCAGAATTCTTTAACTTGGATAAGGGGAAAACAAAGATACATGAATATTGTATGAATACAAAATTCACAAAGCCCTTACAAATGGCATGCCCTGCTGTAGGTGGTTTATTTGTTATACCCGAATCCATCTTCACAATAATATTATTAGAATAACACCATTGTTATGAATTTTTGGAAGTTAAGGGCACAGAAAATGATAGTAATTGCCCAAGACTGTATTGTTACTAAATGCTGAAGTTAAGATGTAAACTATACAATTTAACTTCATATTGGTTCTGTAAGTGCTTTGCTGCCTATGTTAAACATGAATATTTCAAACAGAATAGGATGTCTGACTTAGAGTTTAGAAATTATAAAAGCCAGAAAGATATCCTGCTAGCTCATTCTAGCTTTCCCTTTGCAACTATTTGGTTCATTCTATTGGATTAAATCTACTAAAGAGAACTCTTTACACAAATATGCACTACACACTTTCTAAGGCTGTGAGGTCTGGCCCTTATATTTCATGGGCACTACTAACTTTTGCATGTGTCATTTGGGGCTACTTTTCTTATAGCATCACTCCAGATTAATTTGAGATTGACATATTACCCATCACAAAATGTATAACAATAGCAAAAATGTCTTTACTGGCTTTGCATGTGCCTTAAGCTAATCCAACAGCACACTTCTCTTTGAGTTTGCATCTTGAGTGGAATGGTACAAAATTAAAAATCACCACAGAGTCTTATGTATGCCCCCAATTCGACCCATTTCTGCTGCATTCTAGTTCACTGTGGCCACCATATCAGCAATCCTTTGTTTCATACTTCTTCAGTTTTTTTTTTCATTTTCTTTTTAGTTAATCTATGTCCTTGGCATCCTGGCTTGTATTTAGTTCAGCTGGTCTAAGAGCAGTTGTTACTGGTAAGCAAAATATGATAATATTATACACATTTCAATGCCCGTCTCAAAAGGAGATATTTTTGACTACTTGCTGGCTTTAATGAGGCAGTTTAATATGTATAAGCTTTGAAGTAGACCCTTTGGCAGTTGAAGCCAGATAGAAATCCAGCTTTGATGGTCGCCTTGATTATAGTCTAATGAGGGACCTCTTCAGATTGTTCTTGTCTTCTGCTCAGCAATAGATACAGTAACAGAATGCATGTTGTCATCTAATATAGTGACTGAATGATGTAATTCGCAGTCTTACCAGAAGGAACTTAGTATATAATAATTAGTAGTCTTGGAGGTAAACTATACCGGGGCTTGTATCTAGTGTTCATGTTTTCCAAATGTCTAAGAGCTAAGACCCAGTGAAGGCAAACTTTTGGTAATACTGATCCGTGGAATTAAGAACATTGATCCAAATACTTAGGTTGAGAAGTAATAGCCAGAGATTCTACATCCTTTAAACACAATGGTTGACAGCAAGGCAATTTTCTATATCTTTTAAGGGATGGCTAATACCAGGATCATCTAAAACCCCAAAATGAGCATCACCAACAAAAACAAAGGAAGACAAGCTAACCAAAGAGGTCAGTGGCCACAGTAAAATAATCAGTGAGAATATAGCCAAGCAATAACCATTGGAAAAGAAAAATGATAAGAATACTTAGATTCAAGCAACTCTAAAAATAATAATTCCCAATGTATCTATCTCAGATAAATTGGAGGGCTGTATGATCATTACTGACAGGCAAATTAATAACTTTGAGATTAGAAGAAGTTTAATGTAAAATTCAGAGGAAAGAGCATATTTCCCTGGAATATTATTTGAAAAGGTACACATTCACATCTTAGACAGAAATCCAAGATAGAAAGACTAAACAGACAGCAAGTTGTCTAGAAATCAAATGAATTGCATTGCCATCAGACTTCTCATCAGCCATATTTGAAGCTAGAAATAGTGACCTAGTATTTATATAAGTGATGTGAGAAAAGGTGGGGCCAATCCAGACACCAGTTACCTGTGAAGTCGAAGGATATTTGTGAAAATTTAGTTACAAAGCAATAGCCAAGGTGGAGGGGCAGCAGGTAAAGCTAAATAACTTCAAACACCCTAAATCCAAAACCATAATCGCATAATGCAAGATGTTAGTAAGAAGTCAAGATGATCAACAGGCATAACTTAATTTAAATCATTGCAGGTGCCTGGAAATTTATAACACAACTGAATATCAGCCATAACTTTGGAAGTAGTTTAACCTAAATCAGCTGTCAACCTCTGTTGTTTCTTCTTTATTTCAAGTGCACCGATTTCTCCTCTAATACTCTTTGGTTGTGATTTGATGATTTCATTTTGTTTGGGTTTAGTCCCGCTGGACTGGTACTTGCTCTCTGAACAGAGTTACCTACAAACTTGGCGAAACAGTCCTGCTCCAGCCTCCAGAGTGTCTGATCAACTTCTGGCAGAAACAGGAAAATTACAAAATGAATAAGAAAAAAGATGAAGGGAGATTAGAGAATACTCTGTGAGAAGAATGGAAAGATACAGAATCACAGCTGAGGAGAAAATTCTGATGCCGCACATGGAGTGGGAGAGACTTGGAGAAACAAAGGGCAGCTTTTGAATTAGGTTGACTAATTTTTTTGGGAAATACAGGGTGACTGGGAGTGCAAAGGAGCCATTGGCAGCCTAAATTCAAGCACAGAGAGATTAAGTAGCTTAAGAAGGGACTATCGGGATGAGTTGAAAGAGGAACCAGGAAAAAGGCAGAGAACTGAGCAGGGTTGAGCAAAACACACTACAGAAAAGAGTAGAAAAGAGTAGACATTAAAGAGACAAAGAGCAAGGAACACACAGTCTTCAAGGTGACTCTCCCAAGACCAAACTGTACACGCTGTGGTTTCAATCGACTCAGTGAATGATTTGAAAAGGCATTTTGTCACCATCAATATACCCTAGTAATCATCGTAACTTGGTAAAATGGGGTAGATAAAATGTCTGGGTTAATGTATAGTATGCTATAGGTGTTTGTATTCACACCGCAGGTGTTAGGAGAGTGGATTCACAGCAACTCTTATATGTGATTCCTTGTACATTTATCTAGTTTTTTGTTTTTGTTTGTTTATTTTTATTTGTCTTTTTAGTGTGTTTTGTTTTGTGTTTCTCAGGGAAAAGCAAGTGTTGAGATAGAAGTCTAATGTAAGAGGAGACATTAGCACTGGAATTCATTTTGTGTTCTTTGAGTAAAAAGTATATAGTAGCAGTAAGAGGAAATGGTGGTATTTGGAAATACTGTGCTAAATATACTGTATTTTGGATTTTGTTAATGCTTTAGTAATACATAACTGCATCATATAGTTGTATTAACCAGCTCTTAAAATTTTTAATGGATAACTGCGTTTAATGGAACATTAGCACATCTTGAAGACACATACATCTGATTCCAGAAGGAGAAAATGCGCAAAATAATTATCATTATCCCAGGCCCATTAACAAGAATAGGGCAGTAATTAAGCAATTTCCCCTCTGTTCCAGTTCACATTCTCTACTTGGCTTTGTGGTCTCCAAGCTGATACTCTGCAAATTACGTCTCTCCACTGCCAACCACCTCCATGATAAAGTTAACCACTGTTTGATCACTGGAAGAATGTTAAATTATTTGAAAAAAAACCCAACAAACCAAAAACCAAAAGCAACAAAAGACAAAAGCACAAACAAAACATCAATAACAACAGCGAATGGAGTAAGATTCTGCTCTACTCGATTCCGTGATTTTCTGTCTTTCAACCTTTCTCTGCCAGCGACCCTTCACAAAAGTCGCTCGCTGCAATTTTCGGCTTCTTTTGTGATTGTCAGAATAGGCTTCACTGGTCTAAGGTTCTAGGCTATACTCCAATGCAAAACCACGCCCACCTTCTTAAAGGTTTGGTTCCTCTGCCCAGTCTGCTGAGACTGATCCTTTAGTCTTCTGGATTCTGATGGTTCCAGCCACCCATGTTGCATGAGCTTCTTAGGGATAGCAGCTGCTGTCTATGGGTGCTCCTCAGACTGCTTAACTGTTTTTATTTCATTTTGCCATCTCTTTATAGCAAAACAGTTCCTACCCTCCGATGTCTTATCTAATTTATTTCTGATTAAACTATTTTCTACCCAAGACTGAATGTTGACCGAGTCAGCCATGCCCGGTGTTTTCTGCAGCTAATTTTGTAGGAAACATCTTAAGATTCCTTCAGAATTGACATATTCTGAGGCTGGCCCCTCTTGGCAGTCACTAAAGATCAGTCTAGGTATTATCCCTCAGCCTCTACATCACTGCCAGGAGTCTCTATCTCTCTCCTCATCCACGGCATCCACAGAAGGATCTCAAAATCATGACTGGAGGATGTTTTCATGCTCGGGAAGCAACACGAGAGACACTGTCTATAGTTCCCTCAGAATATTTTAGAACCCTTCTCCTACAGGTTAGACCCCAAGAATTCCAGGAAAAAAAATAAATCGACTACCTTGTTAAATGACTTAAGGAGATCTCTGTGGTATCCCTTGAAGGGAAGCATAAAATGCATTCATTCTGCCCGAAGTTGTTCCTATTTCTGTTTCTCCTCTTTCCTGTACACATAGCTCTTTTGAAGGAACAACTTAGCTTCAGTAAGCCCAGTAGCATCCTCCTGAGCAGGCATACCAGAAGACACATCAGTCTTAGCATTTTATTTCTGCTTGACACCTCTCTGTTCCTTGTTAAATACTGTCACTAAGCAAATCTTTAACATCAGTAGGAGCTTCAGTCTCCTTGACCCATACGAAGCATTTCAGATTGGATATTCAAGAAGTCTGATGTTCTGCTAACAACCACATTTTACATAGTAGAAGCACATTAAAGAGTCATAACCCATACTGAACTCCAGTTTTACACTCTATTTAAAGGCATAGACATTTGTCATCTTAGTTACTTGTTCATTCGTGATGGTTTTGGAGGTCTTGTCTGAGTTCGTCTCTTAAGAAACAAGAAAAAAAAAACTTCTCTGGCATAAAATAGATACTGTTCTTGTCTTGCTAGAAATGAAGAACAAGCCATACTATTTCTGTGTACTTAATCCTTTGACTTTGAGTAAAAGAGATAATCCTTTCTTATCGTTTTGTGAAGAGCTATTGTGAAGCACAATAGGGTTGAGGAGGCATTACAACATGAAGATCTTAGTAGGATTTCTCCCCAGTGAAACAATAAAATATGGTATGTATGTGTGTATGCATTTCTCCTTAAATTCTCTAAATTTTTCCCAAGGACATATAGGCAATAGAAAAGTATTTATACCACATATTTTAATATACTAAAACCTTAAAAGACTGAGAACATTTGGTATATATACATATCAGTGTTTCCTTGCAACGTCCAGCTCAGTGAGAGAAAATGTCCAGACTTGGCAGATGTTACTCAAACACGGGGTTCTCCATGTCCTTCACATTCCAGCCTAGAGTACTGAGGGAGAGATGCTGAATCCGTCACCTCGCACACAATAACTAATTTCCTACGGATGCTCAACAGCAATGGGAATACATGTAAGTGTTCTCTTCCAGGTGAGAGACAAGATGTCCATGGGATGTAGGACAAGTTTTGCTTAGTCTTGGAAAAGGCAATCTGCTTAAGGGAGGCCAAGAACTCTACACCTTCATCTCTATGCAAGTTCATTTTGGGGTCACGAGAGGCAATCAGAGCAAGTAGTAAATAATAAGCTCGCCTTGCAAAGCAGCTGTGTTGTCCTACGAGAAGTGGACAGTACTCCTTCCCCAGCTTTGGAGCAGTCAATCAGATGTTTTATCCACAGGGAATTCCTGTTATAAGTAGAGAATTTTTTAGGAGATTCCTAGAAGTAACTTAGTTTAAACATAAAATAGAAAATTAAAGTGTAAGGATTGCTTTCATAGCACTAGATACTTTATGGTAAAGAATTAAGAAACTGGCAGTTCTATGCTACCCAAAACAACTGTAGACATGGCGAAGGTTTAGTATGGAGAAACAGAGTCAATTAGACACACTCTGGGGCCAGAACAAGATATAGAGATAGCTTTAAACACTACCTCTACCAAGGGCCCCAAACTTAATTGGATTAGTCTATGAAGCAATTTATTTCCCCAGGCATTGTCAAAACAAAAGAGCGATGAACCAGCAATTAGTGGAGTAAAATTTTGTTTGATAATAAAAGATACAAACTACCTAGAAGCTTAATAGTAAGAACAGGGAAAGAAAGGGGCAGATAAAAAGGGCCCTTCTAAAGCCATTGTCATTACAGGGAACTGTGCACATGCCCAAGGCTAAATCCTCAGAAGAGCATCAGAGACTGGAAAAAGTAGATATCATTGATGTGGTCCAGACAAATAACTAAACACACTTAATAACAATAGCCCAGGGTAAGAGAAATCTAAAACACCCACTTCTATAGCAAATAGGCAAGACAGTAAAATCTGGACATATGAGCTGGGACAGACAATGGAAACTCCCTTTATAGGGACTCAGGTGTCAGAATTAAAGATAAAGACTTCAAGACAACTATTGTGCACACTTTCCAAAACCTACAGGAAACAGTGCTTAAGAGGTAAATGAAGGTGTTATAATGCTATCTCATCAAATGAAAAATATTAGCACAGAGATAGAAGTTAATAGAAAAAAGTGATGTCACTATCCTTATGTAGTAAGCATAATAACAAAATAATTTCCTACAGATGCTCAACTGCAATGAGAACTTACAGAAGAAAATAAATCAACATACTTAAAGTTACCACATGAGATCATGTAATGTAAAGAAAGAAAGGAGAATGAAGGAAAACTAATAGGACTTCAGGAAATATGAAATGTTACTAAGTTCCTCAATATGCCATATTCGGTTAATGAAATGCCAAAAGGTAGAGACACGGCAGAAAGTGGAGAAAACAACCATAAAAGAAACTCCCTATTTTTTCATGTGAACATAAATCTACTTATCTAAGGAGCTCAACTAACATCTAGTATCACAAACATAAGAATGCCAGAGACATAAAGGAACTGCCAAATGTCAAAAGTAAAGAAAATGTGGAGATCGGAGAGAATATGTTTACAGTGTACAAGAGACTGTACGTAAGATTAATGGGCAAGTTTTCACCAAAAGCTCTTGGAATTCAGAAGGAATGAAATGACACATTCAAGATTTATAAAACATGTTCTATAAATCATGAATCACATATCTAGAAAAATCTCTCCAAAATCAAAAGTAAAATCACTCACAAAGAAAAACAAATAGAACTTTTGGTATGAATATGCTCACCTAGAAGTAGCAGATGACACTCTTCATGTTGAAAACAAGTGTTAGGCATATGAATGTACACACACACACACACACACACACACACACACACACACACACACACCACACCACACACACATGAATACCTACCGAGACAGTTGCACAAATATAGACAAAACAAAATATGCATTATTTCTACACTAACTTTTCTTAATGGGATTAAAAATTAATTTTGTAATGTAAAGTGGGCATGTAATTGGGCTATTATTCTTATGAGCTATTGAAGTATAATGTATGTGACTGTCAAACAAACAAAATGAGAATAAACTTGTATCAAAATGAACAAATTAGTAGGCAGCATATAAGACGACAAATATAACAAACTGTAAGCTTCACCTTGATAAAAAAGACATAAAGTATTGTAAAATGATAATTGATACTGTGCCTTTTGATGTGTAGCATAGTTAGACACATTAATATAACAATAGGAGTTCAAACTGACAAAAAAATAAATTATACTGCTGACCTGGCAATCATTATACCATAGAAAGAATAAACCACTCGCTCACGGTAGTAAAATCACAAATGTAAGAGCAGAGGTAGCTGCCAATCAGAAGGACTAAGACTCAGTGTCTGAGAGTCCATCTGAGTCCTGCTTAGTTGATTCAGTAGGGCATGGGTTTGCACCAGGTCCTTTGTGTATAAATTATGGCTGCTAGCTTAAGGATTTTGTGGGACTCCATTAGGGGAAGCAGGTGTGTCTCAAGTGTGTCTCTTACTTCTCTGCCTGCTCTTGGACTCTTCCTTCTACTAGGTTACCTTTCCCAGACTCCATATGAGGGCTTTTCCTTGTCTTATTGTATCTTGTTTTGTCGGGTTTTTTTTTTTCTTCTGTCTTGGAGGCCAAGAGAAAAGGAGGAAGAGTAGATCAGAAGAAGAGTGGAGGTGGGGTGAGAAGTCTGTAGGAAAGGAGGGAGGCGAAACTGTAATTGGGATGTATTTTATGATTGAAGAATCTATTCTTTAAAAAAAAGTATGAAGGAACATCCTGAACGACCACACTCAAGTCAGACAAAATGGATACATCCCAGGAGACACAGAGACTAAGGAGGAGTAATGTAGGACCTATAATATATAAAGAGGTTGACTACGTAATTTTTTCCTACGAAGTAAAAAGATTAAGGTTAAATTCTATGGAATTTTGAATGGTAAATATTTTTTTAAGTAGTAGACAGTATAATCACATTTAAATCCAAGAATCTCACATCAGTCTGAAATTCAAGGTGCACAAATCATCAAAATTATATACCAATACCTCATAAGTATAGGAAAACATTACTGAACAAAATGCCCTAAAAACAAATCCAGGAGATTGCAGAAAATATTTTATATCATGTGAAAGTAGGACTTCTCATCAAGAATGTTGACTGAGTTTTACATCCCAGATGAATTAATGCAAAACATCATAGCAAGAGGACAAAGTCAAATGCATACAATCACCTCAAAAGAAGAAAAAAGTGTTTACAGAAACCAACACCATTTTCTGTTGAAAGAACAAAAACTGAAAGAGAAAAGCAATTCCTCAGATGACAAATGAAGGGTGTCTGTGACAAGAGGAGTGGCACCAGGTAACGATGAGAAGTTTCTCCATAGCTGGTAACTAGACATCGATGTCTGGCTTTGCAACTTCTGTGCATCATTCTTGTAAGGGTACTAGTCAGAAAATTTACAAAAAGAAAAGTTTTTAAGTGTCATTCAAACTGGAGAAGAAGAAACTGGACTCTTTTCCTAAAGATTATCTGACCTGTATCTAGCATGTCTTAAAATGGACCGACTGGTGAAGAGTTTACCCCACATGAGGATGTACCCGTAAGACGGTACTTTCCTGTTATCCCAGTACTGGGGAGATGGAGACCAGGCATCTCTGACACTCGGTGGCCAGGCTAGTGGAATCAATAAGGTCCAATGAGTGTATGTGTTATAGTTTAAGGTAGAGAGCATTTGAGGAAGATAACTGCTGTAAATCAACTTTGGCCTCCACATACACTGTGTGTCCATGTGCAGAAAGTAAATGAAAGATGGAGAAAAGAAAAGTCAGAGTTATGCAGAAATAAAATCTGTTGTGATTACTAAGCTCAGCAACATTGTAGACAGAGTGCATGGCTGTATTTATGCATGCTAGCAATGCAAGCTAAATCTGAAAATTATAGAAAGCAATTCTATTACAACATCAAAGAGAATAGAGCAGACTATTTATTTATTGAAAGGAAATCATGTCCACCCCCTGGTTAGCACTTCTTGCTAAACTTGTTCTCAGAACAGCAGATCATTAGATATCTAGAAGCTGGCAGTGGTAGGTGCCAGTCTCAGACAGTCCTAACATGTCCCAACAGTTCAGCACGTCACTCTCGATCCTCTGACAAAAGTTTGGAAGAAGAGTTTTGGCTATCAGCAGCATGCGTTTTAAATAAAATTAAGAACGTGTATATTAATCTGCAGAGCTTCATCCTGGATGCTTAATAGCTGGATAGGTTACACTGGATAGGAATATCGGAGGCTGAGGAAGGTGCCACAGAATAGCAGAAACCCTCTTCATCATGCGTCCTGCTCATCAGAACTGCTTGTTTCTCAGAATGACAACTGTCCTTCAGTGGCATGGAATTGGTGAGAGAGAAGGATGTTACATCTTATCCATACAAATTCCACACAGACAAAAGGCACAAGTACATTAAATGAATTCCCCAGATAACTAGGTATTCTTTGTCAGGGCCTGATGGACAGTAGGAACCTAGAAGCTCCCATGTCTCAGGCATGATATTTGTTGATTTACATCAGCTAATATGCTTTTAGTGTAAAATACCATGAAAAAAAAGCCCTTGTTTTCATATTGCTTGATCATTTCTAGTCATTATTTGCTTTGTCCTTTCAATTTGGGATTCTATATTGCATTGAGATGGTTAAGTTGAAGGAAAAGAAAAACAACTCAATATTTTAACAGGAGCTTTCTAAAACAAGCAATGAAAGAAAGACACAGGGGAAAGGAACAAAGAAAGACAAAGTGCCAAGTTTTTGGGAATGCTGAAGGTTGTATTATTCATACAGGGACTGTCATCATTAAAGGTTATGTACTGGGTCATTCCAAGGTGCGAATTGTTTTCTAATGGCTCTGGAGGCTCAGCTTCTGAGGTAAAGGTGGTGGCTGACCAGGTTTCTTCTGGTGCACGTCTCCTAAGCTTGCAGATGGCTAGAATCTCCCTACATCTTCATGTCTTTCCTCTGTATGTGGGTCCCAGTCCTTTCCCGTGCGTTCTAATCTTTCTTCCTCATATTGAGACCATCCAATACCACAACATGATCAGATCTTAAATCAACTCTACAATGTCCTTGGTCCATGTCTCCATACACACTTCCATCTAGGAACTGAACGTTACTATTTCAACATGTTTATTCAAGGGACTTACAATCCTGGCTCCAACCCTAGAGAAAGCTGCCTACATCCTTGGGAAGATAAGCTGTTGAAGAAATCTCGAGATAGCACCACTAGTGTTGTCAGCTGCCAAAGTACCAGAGTGGACGTTCTCCAGAGCTCTGGTCCGTCACTCCAGAGCTCACGTCTGCCTTCTGCAGAAGCTCCAGAGGCTGCCTGCCTGCCAGTGTCAGGACTAACAAGGGCTTAGCTTCCCTTTCATCGTCTATATCTCATGAAAGAGTCCCTTTTAGAATAACGTAAACCTAATCTTTGCTGAGAACACACTATCAGACCTGCGATTTTCTAATCACGCTTGTATGACATAGGAGACAATTTAGAAAGGCATCAGTAGGCATTATCTTACACATCTATTCGTTTGGAAAGTCAGCATTCATAAATAAACAAAGTTCTATCTCATAAGGACAAAGTTGTGCCTTTACACATCATGATGAGACTACCATTTATACAAATCAAGTCATATATTCTGTCCCTCAACAACAAGTGGATGGTATGTCAGGCCCTCTAATCTCTCTCTGGTTGGTGTTTTTTTCCCGAAACTCTACATACTTTAAGTAGACATGCATGCTCCTGTGAAAGGTCCTGTCTTTGGTATGCATTGAGGCTTATGCTATGTGAAAAATGGTCATAAATATTTTTCATAAAAATGATTGCAAACAAGGAATTGAAAGGCCACCTCTATGTGTACATATACACCTTGTCCTGTTAGGATAAATATGGGAACTGGGATTCAGGAAATCTTATTGTTTCTCACTGAATAGCTTTTATTTTTTTTTTTTTTACATTTGTGTTGTATGTATTTGTTGAAAATGGTGTTTGTTTAGCCTTCATGGAACACTAGACACAATGTAAGTAAGAGTTGAAGAAAAATGTCAATTCAGGCTCTGCTCTCTTCAAAGGTCCATTGCTTTAACTTAAAGGGAGAGCTTACGATAAAAATTATGAAGCCATTCAAAAGCAGGTCAAAAATAGCTCTTTTGTTACTTCATTGTCTGCACAAGACACTTGTTATTCCATATTGAAAGGAACTTTTCTATCTGGAAAAAGTATCTTTTATCGCTGATAAAGTCTAAAATATAAATATTTCATCAAGAGTCTATAATAGTCTTTGAAAGCCACTTTATGTCTGAGTCTGCCAAGTGGAATATATCCTCAGTGTGCTCAGTCTTTTAAAATTATTGACCCGTATCACTTGATAATGCATAAGATCCAGATTTTAGTATTAAATTTATTCATATTTTATTATAAGACAAATCTGCTATCATTTAGAGTGACCTTCAACACCCATTATATGAACATCATATGTTATAGGTATAATAGTGAGTTTTCTTAGAAACAGAAGTGGCAGATCTCACATGATGCCCAAATGTCATTTTTCATGGATTGTCACACCCAGGCACTTATGCATATATACAGACAGGATGTAGAATGTAATGGGCTCCAAGACTGACCACATACCAGTGTTCGTATATTCTGAGGTTCAAAGAGGCAGAAAATAGCAGAGCATTCAAGTGCAGAGATTTTGAGATACTTAGGAACTGGTCATGGAAAATTATATGACTGCGAAGTGAGAGAAATACAAACAAGCTTTAGCAGGATAATAGTTTGATAGACATACTTGTGAGGACAATCCTTTCCAGTATACTATAATCTAGTGTGGTGTGGGAGGTACAATAGAGAAAAGGGGAATGTCAAGAGAACCTCATGGCCAATGTGGGTGAAGTGGGTTCGCATGCTTAGGAACTGTTTCTCAGTGGTTTAAAGAAGCAAGAGCTTGAGGTGCCCACAGCACAGGAGTGTGTCTGACTAGCAGATGCTGCTTGACGGTCTTATGAAACATACAAAATAGTCAGGTTCTGCAGGGCTAAAGATGAATCACTAGGCTTGTCATAGTGATTATATTATAACATCTTGAGTTTGGTGCTGGTTAATCTTGATGGTTCTAATGGTTCTCAGCCTGTGGTAAAGACATAAACATACTAAGGGACAAGAGACAGTGACCATCCTGCTTCATTAAGTGATAACAGAAGCTTCTTGGCAGAGAAAAAAAACAGCCTTTTAAAGAAAACGAAGCTTCTGGAACTCAGAACTTCATGAAAGTATGTCCTCCCCTTGTCCTGAGGTGTGCAAAGACTAGCTCTTTAGAAGGATAAGTCAAAATGTGGCCACATGATTATGGTTTTTCATGATTGCTTGCTACAAATTTGCCTGTAGCAAACTCAAAACAGGCTTGTGTTTGTGAGGATAGACCACGTCTACGACAGTAGTCCCATGTGACTATTACGGCAATGATTGTTGCCCACTGGACAGTAGAACGCACTAGAAAAAAGTGATATTCATGCATCTGAGAAAGTAATGATGCAAAGCTACGCATTGGCAGTAACACACACACACACACACACACACACGTGTGTGTGTGTGTGTGTGTGTATATATATATATATATATATATATATATACCTTTAAAAGATAGAAATATAGCAAAGCAATGACTCCTACCAACATTGTACTGTACCTACCCATAGATCAGTGTCTCAGTCAGCCATAATCAGAGATGCTTTCTCCTGTAGTAGATGAGAACAAGTACAGAACCCCACAGCCAGAAAACATGTAGAAAATGAGACCTTGGAACACTCAGGCCTATATGGTGTCTCCATCAAATCCCTCTCCTCAAGGTTCTCTTAGGGAACCTTGTAGAAGAGATGATAAGAGCTTGAGGAGATGGAGGACACCAAGGAAACAAGGCCTTTGAAATGCAGAAGACTGCAGCACATAAACACTCAAACTGTGGCACGTTTCATAGGGCCTGCGCAGATGGGGTCCCTGTGTTGAGAGGGGAATGGGCACAAGCTTCCATCCCTAGCTCAGAAACTGTTCCCAAATGACAGACACTTGCAAATGAAAAATTAATTTTCTCCTAGGGAGTCTCACTGAGTATACAAACCACTCTTAAGGCTGGGCCCTAAGGTCCAGCAGGTAACCAATACAAAAGTGACTCAGAAGTGCTTTCTGGAGGGTCTTTGTCTCATAAGGTGTGGTCAGGGTCTTTTATCCCCTCACAGGTCCTTTGTATGGATTATGTTTTCTGGCTCAAGGTTCCTATGGGATTTCTGTGTTTGTGAATATGCATGTTTCTATTTCTATGTGCTTCTTCCTCTTTTTCTTTGACTCTTTTCCTTGTGGTTTTTGTCCTATTCGGATTGTTTGTACTATTGCTATTACTACTACTACTACTACTACTACTACTACTACTACTACTACTACTATTATTATTATTATTATTATAATTATTATTATTATTATTATTATTAATGCCTGTTTGTATCCTGATGAAAGAGAGAAAGGATGTGGATTTGAAGTTTGGGGAAGTTGAGAGGATTTGGGAAAAGTTGGGGTAGGAGAAACCATAATCAGAAGGCGTTGTATTCTATTTCCAGTTTAAAAAATTACTTCTGAAACAATCTTTAAAATGTTCTTTACGAGTTATTCTAAGGAAGGAACTGTGTGTTACAGCCCCTGAAGACTCCAGGAAAAATAGTGATTGATGATTATGACCTTTATAATGCAAGGACATGAATAGAGAATATATATTCCAAGAATATTCCTACATTGCTGAGAGAGTGATCAAGAATGGAAAGCACAGATCAGGGGACGTCCCACTCTTAGAATTCAAAGAGCTCTTATAATATATTAAATAAATTTGAAATAATGGTACAATATTCAAACCTCAGAATCTGGAAAAAAATTCCAGAAATCAGGTAAAAACAATTGTTTTATATTATTATTTATATACATATAGAGGCATAACGAGAGAGGGAGGGGAATCACAGGGTGAGGAAGAGGCATAAACTCGTTTAAATAAGTCAAAAGTCATATTCCTGAATATTCACTAAGAATAAGAGCTATTTTGACATCAGATTACAAAAGCAGAAATTATCAAGCATCTTGGCTAATAACAAATAATTGACAGTAGTGTGTTACCTAAGAATGGATGTTTTAAGTCTCTTTGCATCAAGCCAGCATATACATTAGAAATTCTGGAACTTGAGATGTAATGCAGGCCTCAGAATGTGCTGGTTTCTATGGGGTCTTTATACAAGGATACTACTGGATTATTAAACATTGAGTGATCAACATAAAAGTTGTGAGTTGAACATGGCAGGTCGAGTGAAAGCTCACAGGAAAATAGAAATTCATATTGCCTCCCTCCACCCCATTTAGTTTCCTGATATATTCAAGAAGTTGTAGGGAGAAACCTTTAACTCCTTGGTGTTTTGGTGGATTACATAATTCCTGCCTCTTGGCTGATTCTTGCTTTTCATTATCTACAAAGCTGGGTGGAAACCTTTGACTGCCTAAGGGCAGTATTCTGTCAAAACAAGGAGGGAGCACAGGGTTCTATCTGCTGCCAGCTGGAGTGTGTCTATGCTTGACACTTAGTAGTCTCTCCATAAAATAGATCTCCTGTCTCTAGAATGGGTAATGCCTGATAAGTTTGAGGACTATGTATATGGAGTGCTTGTTAGAAGTGTGGTTGACAACAATCGAATTACATATGCGCCCAGAACAGATAACATGGGGAAAGCTTGGGTGGCCTTAAGAGTTCAGCATTAATTACTGATAAGGATGTAGGAATAGAGATGCAGATGTACTTCTCTCTTGGCTTCTCCCCCAAGGTCACTGATACTATCTCCAGAGATAGAGCTGCAGTTAGTTGGAAATTCCCAAGAGACTCGCGTCTACAGTCTATGAAGGGGGTAAAATGATTAGTAATGCTGTCTTCTAAGTTGAACCTCTTATTTTTTTTTTTTGTTTGTTTGTCTGTTTTTTTATTGTGTTGCCTTTGGCAAGAAGTCATTTTCTCATTTGGAAGAGAAAGTGTAAAGAAAGGTATAACTACTTGACCATTGACTAAAGGAAGTCTTTAATAAACCATTTTCATATTTATTTTGAAGTCATTTGTTTGTTATCTGTGACGGTATGCAGGTATGTGCACAATGAGTGGAGGTCTCTGTGGAAGCCAGAGGCTTGAGTTACATTTGGTTGTAGAGTGGGGGCCAGAAATCAAACTTTGTGCTGTGGAAAAGCAGGGCATATTTATAACTGCCAAGCCATCTCTCCAGGCCCCTCAAGGCATTCTTTAAAAAAATCTGATATCCTCATGCTTTCTCTGTGGGCATTTATGTAAAACTTTGAGCTATACATAGTGAATAATGGTAACTAATTAATTGAAGATCACAGTAACAAAAATAATATTACTTGAAAGAATAATTGTACTCTATTTTAAAGTAGTGAAGGGTACCCTTGGCTATATGGTAAGGAAAGGAGTTTTGAAGCAATTCAAAAAATGAAAGTTCATGATAAGATAACAGATGCTATGAATACTAAAATGTGAACCTGTTGAAAGCGTTTTGAGAAAATTACGATGAGTTTTACATGGCTATTAAAATATGGTAAATATGTTTAAATGATCTCCTTGATTAAAACACCATGAGGCACACTAGAAATATTGTAGGAGATGAGCCAGTGTCTAATACATTAGTTCAATAATGTCATCTTATGGTTTGCTAAAATTTAACTCCCTAAGCATATCACTGAGAGACTTCTGAAAACTGCTAAATACAACTAGTAAGAATTCCTGTGCCTTGAATCTATCAGAAAATAATTTTCTCTTTGTATGCTTCGTTGTTTTAATGATGAAAATAAGCCATTGGTAATGTCTAGTCTACTTTGAGCATCCTATTAACATATAACTGTATGCTGTAGAAAAACCTTGTAAGCAAAACATTCAATGATGTTTGTTTTAGTTATGCTTCTATTGTTGAGATAAAACACAATAACCAAGGTGACTTATAAAGAAAGTGTTTCATTGGCTTTAGAGTTTCAGAGGGTCATGTCCTTGATGGCCAAGTGAAAGCATGGTGGCTGGAGCAACAAGAGAGCACTCATCAGGATCCACAGGAGGCAGGGAGAAACTAATTCAAAATGGCATGTGTCTTTTGAAACCGCAAAGCCTGTCTCCAGTGACACACATCCTCCTAATCTTTCTCGAATAGTTGCACAGACTAGGGTCCATGTATTGAAACAGATGAACCAATGGCTGTGTTCTCATCTTAATTTCCACAACGCTTTGGCATGACCCTTGTCCACATTACATCTTCAAAATCACCCTAAATGTGCAGCACTCTTTAATAATGCAGGCACAGAAAACTTATTATATTCCAAATCCCAGACTGATCAATCTTAAGGTATTTGTTGCTTAATTATTATGCTACTTAATTTTTCAGCTAAAATGCTATACTTTGAATACATGTCTGCTTGTTTACTCAGTCTTCTCTTTAAAGTATATACTTCAAAAGTTACTTACACAATCTGTTCTTTCATTAGACAGAATGCTAATATTTATGAAATGACAATTTGGAGACTTAGAGTTGCATGAAGATACAGTGTGATCAAGTATGGTTAAAGAATCATAGGAGGTTCTTAAATTCTAGAAAGAATGTAGGTTTCTAAAAGACCATAAGAACTAAGCAACAACATATCCATGAGCCTCCTTAATTTCTGTGTTGTGTGCTATATATCCTAAACAAGGAGCTGTAGAACTACAAGAAGCCAACCTCTAGGACTAGCAGGAACCCAATGTCCGAAAAGAGCAGATTCCAACACCAATACAATTCAGACGTTGAAACACCTGATAAAGACTTGAAAGCAGACATCAATGTGGTGCTTATAAGGCAAATTGTCTTGAAATAAATGAGGAAATAGCAAGCCTGAGTGAAAACAAATTATCTAAAATTTCTGAAAATAATAATAGAGTTTTATGGGGTTGGGAAAAATAAGAACAGAGTTAGCATTATAACACTGGAATTTTAGAGAGATAAGACAGAACATGGAATTCAGATGTTATTTGTGGGAATGTGAACTGATAATTCTTTGTGGAAAATATAAAACAATAGCAAGAAGCAAAGCAAGCCATAAATGTGATTTTAAAACAGGAGAAATTCATGAATGACTACATGCATTAGAGTATACCTTTAAAAGCCAATGCTAAAATTTATCATGAAATTTCCCAGTGAGAAATAGGATAGTAAGAGCTAAACTTACTATCAATCCATGAGGACCAGAAAGAGACAAGTTATTATAACATTTTTCAGTATAGAAAGAAAAGAATCACTAACTCTGGGTTCAATATTTGGCAGAGATGAAGGTGAAGAATAACATGACAATAATTTGCTTTTAGAAGAGCTAGATTTAAGGACTGGCTAAGAGAAATCCCCCAAATAGAAAATAGCAAAAGAAAGTTTAAAATTCCCAAAAGTAAATGAGAGCACCAGTTTCTGTAAAAGTAGAGGTGAAGAAGAAAATCCTAATCCTGTGAGTTCCTTAAATCACGAGACCAAAACACGAGCTCTAGCAATTGATGAAGTGCTATATGTGTAAAACAAAGATATAAGACAAATAATTTATAAAAAGAATAAAGCACTCAAGAATAAATGAGTCATTATCAGGCACATAAATTGTAAAACATGGCTTATGCTCTAAGATCAAGAATTGACAAATGGAATCTCATAAAATTGCAAAGCTTCTGTAAGGCAAAGACACTGTCATTAGGACAAAATGGCAACCAACAGATTGGGAAAAGATCTTTACTAATCCTACATCCAATAGAGGACTAATATCCAATATATACAAAGAACTCAAGAAGTTAGACCTCAGAGAACTAAACAACTCTATTAAAATTGGGGTACAGAGTTAAACAAAAAATTCTCAACTGAATACTATCTAATGGCCGAAAACACCTAAAGAAATGTTCAGCACCCTTAGTCATCAGGGAAACACAAATCAAAACAACCCTGGGATTCCTTACACCAGTCACAATGGCAAAGATCAAAAACTCAGGTGACAGAAGATGCTGGCAAAGATGTGGAAAAAGAGGAACACTTCTCCATTGTTGGTGGGATTGTAAGCTGGTAAAACCACTCTGGAAATCAGTCTGGAGGTTCCTCAGAAAATTGGACATATTACTACCTGAGGACCCAGCTATACCACTCCTGGGAATATACCCAAAAGATATTCCAACATGTGACAAGGACACATGCTCCATTATGTTCGTAGCAGCCTGATTTATAACAGCCAGAAACTGAAAAGAACCCAGATGCCCTTCAACAGAGGAATGGATACAGAAAATGGGGTATATTTAAACAATGGAGCACTACTCAGCTATTAAAAAGAATGTGACTTCATGAAGTTCTTAGGCATATAGATGGAACGAGAAAATATTCTGAGTGAGGTAACCCAATCACAAAAGAATACACATGGTATGTACTTACTGATAAATGGATATTAGCCCAAAGTTCAGAATATCCAAGATATAATTTATAGACCACATGAAGCTCAAGAAGAAATGCAAAAGGGTGGATCAGGATGGAAGGTTGGGTCAGGAACAAAGAAAGGACAAACTATAATCAGGACATATTTGAGAAAAATTCTACTTTCAATATATAATGTCTAACATTCCATTTCATAAGTGAGGAAAGAAGTATAGAAAACAGAGTTAGTACAAAAGCAAAATTGAAATCTAGTAGTGGGGGGTTGGGGATTTAGCTCAGTGGTAGAGCGCTTGCCTAGCAAGTACAAGGCCCTGGGTTCGGTCCCCAGCTCCGAAAAAAAAAAAAAAAAAAAGAAATCTAGTAGTGGAAACATTGTACCTTTTAGCTCTATGACCAATAGCATCTGGGCATAGTGTAGCCATATGATCTGAATTCCATAGGATTAGAACAGCTCTGTTCCATGGCATTACCATTTACAGCCTACATAGCTTTCCTGGTTCCAGTTACTGCCTGCTGTGTTCCTTAGTAGATGATCTACATTCCTGGCACCCCAACATCCCAGAATCTCCCATACCACTTTGGATGCATTCTCACAACTTCATATGTAGCCCTGCTATGAGCTACGTTGTACAGTTCTGATTTCATATGTCTATCTTTGAAATGTCATCTGATTTCAGAGATCTTCCTTTGAAATCTAGGTGGACTATAACCATGGAAATCCTGCCTGCCCAAAAGTCCAGCATTATGAGGATAGTACCAAGGTCTTCCACCAAATAGAGCAAAACACACCTAAAATTATCACTATAGTGACTTGAATTCATGAACGGCAGGCTACAACGAGGTGAATCATGGGAAACAAGTTTCCTGGGCTCCCTTTTCTCATTAATATGTGCCATGTTTTCTCTTCTCTCATGGGAATGTTTACCTTTTCATACCATTTAGCTTGCAATGCATGTGGCCTACTCAGTTCCAGATATGACTTCCAGGATGATCAACCTTTCCACTGATCTGAGTAAAGTAGTAGGTTTAATTTTAATGTGCCTTCATTTCTGCTGCTTTAAACATCCCCTTTCTAGACAGGCTCCACTTGTTCCAAATATATGTCTACTCTGATTTTGCTCTCAGTTCTCATTGCAAACTGGACTAAATGAAACCAGTAATATCCATGCCAAAGTCTAAAGGCTACATCTTGACATCCCCTTTACCAAATTAATTGACTCTCTCTCTCTCTCTCTCTCTCTCTCTCTCTCTCTCTCTCTCTCTCTCTCTCTCTCTCTCTCTCTCTCTCTCTCTGAGAAAAGGCCATACTGTGGAGCTCAGACTTATCTAAAAGTTGAATATAGCCTAAGTTTGATTTTTCAGTTCTATTGTTTCTATCTCTTGGGACTGATCTTACATGCATGAAACATCATATGTGGCTAGAAGATACTGTTAAATCCAGCCTCAGTCAAAAATCTAAGCATGTGGACATTATATAGATAGATTCCTGACAGACTGTAACATGAGTTCCCTTTAGTTCAGTTTCCAATACAGTCCCTCATGGCCCTTTGAAACCTCATGAGCCTGGCCTTCACTGTCCACACTCCTGTAGGTGTGCTAGTGTTCTGAACGCTCATCAGAATTGCCTACTAAACTGTTACTTTGTTTTAAAGCTTCTGCAATCTGCTTTGCAATTTTTTCTAATTCCTCCCACAGATCAGGTTCAAAGCACTGGGGAGTAGGCATACCCTTACAAGACATGGAACAGTGGTCTAGTTCTCTCAATTAGGCTCTACCTTCTAAATTTTCCGGAATACATGCACATATATATGGAGTTGTCACAAAGTATAAGTGGATATTTCACTAAAATAAGAAAGGATAGAAAAGTCATACAGCATCATTAACTATTAAATAAATGCAAATTAAAATATAACAATATATTGGGACAGGCTTCTAAGAATGGTTAAAATACAATGTGCTAGCAATGTAAGCAAAAGACTACCCATTTGTGCCTAGAGGGAAGGAATCACTTGAAATGCCCAAGATTAAGGTTAGTTGAGTATTTCTAGTCGAACATCATTTTAATGAGAGAAAAGTTCCTCTTCTCCATCTAATGATCCCTGTAATTCACATCTTTGAAAAACGATGAAACATATCCCAAAAGCTTTAAATGTTTCCATTTCCCAGGTATCACAACAAAAATAATATACATTCCCTCCAGAGTTAATCTCCCCAGCAATGCAGGATCCTAACCTTCCTTGTCTTCTTGAGAGCTTCACTCTATCAATTATCCACTATCTCCAGGTACTTTTAATTTCTTTTCTCTAATGGCTTTTAACCTACAACCTACACATTTGCCGAAACCTTCCTTTAAATTGTGTACACTCTTCCAGCTAGTTACTCTTCTCCTGCTTTCAGTCAAGTCACTTAGGACTCTGATCTACTTTTACCTTCACACTTCCTGTCTTTATATTGACTCTTTAACCCACTAACGTCTGTTTTGTTGTCACTAAGGTCACTTATAATCTCCAAGTTACAAAATTCTGCTCTTCATAGCCTCTCTCCCTCTCTCTCTCTCCCTCTCTCTCCCTCTCTCTCTCTCTCTTCCTCTCTCTCTCTCTCCCCCCCTCTCTCTTTCTCTCTCTCTCTCTCTCTCTCTCTCTCTCTCTCTCTCTCTCTCTCTCTCTCTCTCTCTCTCTCTCTCTCTCAACATTTAACTCTTACTTAGCAATCGAATTTGACCCACTGACCAGTCGCTTTCCTCACATTGTCATTTCTTGGTATTTGTAATCCCTTTTCCTCCCCACCTTTAAAAGTCCATTTGTACTTTCTCAGTTTTCATCAAAATAATCATTTGTCTTCCTTCCCATAAATATTGCAGTTGTAAATTATTTATGACAGATTTTTTTGCTCTCTAGATGCAGTTTTCATTTTTCATTTCTCAATTTTGCATTTTCTCATCTTACCCGCCACCTAGCATTATGTTCTCATTTTTGCTGGTAGTTCACAAACATACTTTTCCAAATGAGATGCCTCTTAAGGCTTAAACCCATAAAATATTTTGGAGTCCTTTCAGGGTCTCAATCTCAAATCCCCATAATAACTAGATTGGCCTCCAAGCTACTCTTGCCTCCCATATCCCCTACTCTATCACTCAATCTTGCATTCTTCCCCAATACCTTGAAAAAGATACAATTCCTTTCCCTCTTACCATCAGATCCTGTTGCCTGCTCTAAACTTCATGGTTGCAGATTCTTCCATTCATTCCCAACATTAATCTTTCCATAAAGCTTCCACATCCACCCCTGCTTCCTTTCTTCTTCACTAGTTCAGTCCCATCTTAAATATCTTAAAATACTTATTCCCTCATATATTGCATCCTGAGTGCAGATTCCCTCCTTCTTCTCTTCCCAGTCCCCCTCCCCCTCCTCTCTTTCAACCCAATTCACTCCTCCTCCTTTTTCCTTCAGAAAAGGACAGGCCTCACAGGGAAATCAACCAAACATAGTTCATCAAGTTGCAGTGTTTTACTAGGCACCTCCCCACATCTAAAGGATTGACCAGGCATCCCAGTAGGAGAAAGGGGTCCCAAAAGCAGCAAAAGAGTCAGAGACAGCCAGTGCTACCACTGTTAGAGCACAAGAAGAGCAAGATATATAACATAACATATAGGCAGAGGACCTAGGTCAAACTAATGCAAGCTCCCTGATTGTTGGTTCAATCACTGTCAGCCTGTATGAGCCCAGATTACTTGTGTCTTTGAATTTTCTTGTGGCATCCTTGACTACTCTGGTTCCTACAATCATTCCTTCCTCTCATCCTCAGGATTCCCCAAACTCCACTAAATGTTTAACTGTTGGTCTCTGTTTCTATCTCCATTAGTTGCTGGATGAAGCCTCTCTGATGATGACTATGCTAGGCTCATGTCTATTAATATTGCAGAATATCATTAGAAATCATTTCAGTGACATTTTTGCCAGTCCTACTCGGTTCTATCATAGTTCTCTGGGCTATCTAGAACCCTTCCAGTCAGTGTCAGAGTTGGGCTACCTCTTGTGGCATGGGCCTCAAGATGAACAAGTCATTGGTCAGTCACTTGCACAATTTCTGTGCCACCTCTACTCCAGCACATTTTGCAGGTAGGACAAATTAGAGGTCAAAGGTTTTGTGGCTGAGTTGGTGTCTCAATCCTTCTAATGGAAGACTTGTCTGGTTATGGGAGATGCCTAGTCCATGTTCCATGTCCCTGTTTGGTAGAAGTCTTATCTAGGGACACCCTCATAGATTCCTGGGAGTTTTCATTGTACCAGATGTCTACTATGCCCCTGAAATGTCCCACCAATTCCAGGTGACTATTCCAGTACTCCCTTCACCATTCTCCCCCTCAATCCCCTGTCAAATCTCTCCTGTTCCCATTCTTATATTTCCCCTTCTCCAAAAGAATTTGTATCCAGCCACCTTGCTGAATATGTTTATCAGCTGTAGGAGTTCCCTGGTAGAATTTTTGGGGTTGCTTATATCATAACAACTTTGAATACTGAACCCTTGACTTCTTCCTTTCTAATTTGTGTCCCCTTGATCTACTTTAGGTCTTATTGCTCTAGCTAGAACATACATCAAGTACTATATTGAATAGATATGGAGAGAGTGTTTCTGGTTTTCCTGGAATTACTTTGAGTTTCCATTTAATTTGAAGTTGCCTATAGGCTTGCTTTAAATTGTCTTTACTGAGTTTAGTCTTGTATTCTTGATCTCTCCAGGACTTTTATTATGAAAGGGTGTTGAATCTTGTTAAAGGATTTTCAGAATGTAATGAGATGATCACTGGCTTTGTTCTTTCAGTTTCTTTTTATTGTGGGTTACGTTGACAGATCTTTATAGGTTGAACTACCCCTGTATCTCTGGGATGAGGGACTGGATCATAGCAGATGGTGTTTTTTTAATGTGTTCTTGGATTCAGTTTATCAATATATTATTGAGTATTTTGTGTCAATGTTCTTGAGGAAAATTAGTCTGAAGTCCTTTTTTATTTTTTTTCTTTGAGTCTTTGTGAATTGGGTAGCAGGATGTCTATGGTCTCATAAAATGAATTTGACAATGTTTCTTATGTTCCCTCTGTTTCTATTTTGTGAAATGATTCTAAGAGTATTGGTATTAGTTCTTCTTTGAAAGTCTGGTAGAATTCTGTGCTAAAACCATCCGGCTCTGTACTTTTTTTTTGGCTGGAAGACTTTTACTGACTGAATCTATTTCTTTCTTTTTTTTTTTTTTTGTTTTTGTTTTTTTTTTTTTTTTGTTTCTCTCTTTATTGTTTTATTCTTTAAGAATATCACTCGAATATACAATAAAACATGGTATATGCAAAGAAAAAGTATAAAAAGAAAATCACCCCATTTTTCTCCTTTGACTCCTCCTGACATCCCCTCTGAGAGATCCCTCCCCACTTCATGTCTGCTTCTTCTTCTTCTTCTTCTTCTTCTTCTTCTTCTTCTTCTTCTTCTTCTTCTTCTTCTTCTTCTTCTTCTTCTTCTTCTTCTTCTTCTTCTTCTTCTTCTTTTTTTGTTTCTTTCCATTTATTCTTTTTGTTGAAAACAAATCTATTCTAGTAAATTCTTGCTTGTTGGGGATTCCAGGGAGTGTAATTTTTTCCTTTTTCTTTTTCTTTTTTTTTTTTATTAACTTGAGTATTTCTTATATACATTTCGAGTGTTATTCCCTTTCCCGGTTTCCGGGCAAACATCCCCCTCCCCCCTCCCCTTCCTTATGGGTGTTCCCCTCCCAACCCTCCCCCCATTGCCGCCCTCCCCCCATAGACTAGTTCACTGTGGGTTCAGTCTTAGCAGGACCCAGGGCTTCCCCTTCCACTGGTGCTCTTACTAGGATATTCATTGCTACCTATGGGGTCAGAGTCCAGGGTCAGTCCATGTATAGTCTTTAGGTAGTGGCTTAGTCCCTGGAAGCTCTGGTTGCTTGGCATTGTTGTACTTTTGGGGTCTCGAGCCCCTTCAAGCTCTTCCAGTTCTTTCTCTGATTCCTTCAATAGGGGACCTATTCTCAGTTCAGTGGTTTGCTGCTGGCATTCGCCTCTATATTTGCTGTATTCTGGCTGTGTCTCTCAGGAGCGATCTACATCCGGCTCCTGTCGGTCTGCACTTCTTTGCTTCATCCATCTTGTCTAATTGGGTGGCTGTATATGTATGGGCCACATGTGGGGCAGGCTCTGAATGGGTGTTCCTTCAGTCTCTGTTTTAATCTTTGCCTCTCCCTTCCCTGCCAAGGGTATTCTTTTTCCTCATTTAAAGAAGGAGTGAAGCATTCACATTTTGATCATCCGTCTTGAGTTTCGTTTGTTCTAGGGATCTAGGGTAATTCAAGCATTTGGGCTAATAGCCACTTATCAATGAGTGCATACCATGTATGTCTTTCTGTGATTGGGTTAGCTCACTCAGGATGATATTTTCCAGTTCCAACCATTTGCCTACGAATTTCATAAAGTCGTTGTTTTTGATAGCTGAGTAATATTCCATTGTGTAGATGTACCACATTTTCTGTATCCATTCCTCTGTTGAAGGGCATCTGGGTTCTTTCCAGCTTCTGGCTATTATAAATAAGGCTGCGATGAACATAGTGGAGCACGTGTCTCTTTTATATGTTGAGGCATCTTTTGGGTATATGCCCAAGAGAGGTATAGCTGGAACATCAGGCAGTTCAATGTCCAATTTTCTGAGGAACCTCCAGACTGATTTCCAGAATGGTTTTACCAGTCTGCAATCCCACCAACAATGGAGGAGTGTTCCTCTTTCTCCACATCCTCGCCAGCATCTGCTGTCACCTGAGTTTTTGATCTTAGCCAATCGCACTGGTGTGAGGTGAAATCTCAGGGTTGTTTTGATTTGCATTTCCCTTATGACTAAAGATGTTGAACATTTCTTTAGGTGTTTCTCAGCCATTCGGCATTCCTCAGCTGTGAATTCTTTGTTTAGCTCTGAACCCCATTTTTTAACAGGGTTATTTGTTTCCCTGCAGTCTAACTTCTTGAGTTCTTTGTATATTTTGGAAATAAGGCCTCTATCTGTTGTAGGATTGGTAAAGATCTTTTCCCAATCTGTTGGTTGCCTTTTTGTCCTAACCACAGTGTCCTTTGCCTTACAGAAGCTTTGCAGTTTTATGAGATCCCATTTGTCGATTCTTGATCTTAGAGCATAAGCCATTGGTGTTTTGTTCAGGAAATTTTTTCCAGTGCCCATGTGTTCCAGATGCTTCCCTAGTTTTTCTTCTATTAGTTTGAGTGTGTCTGGTTTGATGTGGAGGTCCTTGATCCACTTGGACTTAAGCTTTGTACAGGGTGATAAGGATGGATCGATCTGCATTCTTCTACATGTTGCCCTCCAGTTGAACCAGCACCATTTGCTGAAAATACTATCTTTTTTCCATTGGATGGTTTTGGCTCCTTTGTCAAAAATCAAGTGACCATAGGTGTGTGGGTTCATTTCTGGGTCTTCAATTCTATTCCATTGGTCTATCTGTCTGTCTCTGTACCAATACCATGCAGTTTTTATCACTATTGCTCTGTAATACTGCTTGAGTTCAGGGATAGTGATTCCCCCTGAAGTCCTTTTATTGTTGAGGATAGCTTTAGCTATCCTGGGTTTTTTGTTATTCCAGATGAATTTGCAAATTGTTCTGTCTAACTCCTTGAAGAATTGGATTGGTATTTTGATGGGGATTGCATTGAATCTGTAGATTGCTTTTGGTAAAATGGCCATTTTTACCATATTAATCCTGCCAATCCATGAGCATGGGAGATCTTTCCATCTTCTGAGGTCTTCTTCAATTTCTTTCCTCAGTGTCTTGAAGTTCTTATTGTACAGATCTTTTACTTGCTTGGTTAAAGTCACACCGAGGTACTTTATATTATTTGGGTCTATTATGAAGGGTGTCGTTTCCCTAATTTCTTTCTCGGCTTGTTTCTCTTTTGTATAGAGGAAGGCAACTGATTTATTTGAGTTAATTTTATACCCAGCCACTTTGCTGAAGTTGTTTATCAGCTTTAGTAGTTCTCTGGTGGAACTTTTGGGATCACTTAAATATACTATCATGTCATCTGCAAATAGTGATATTTTGACCTCTTCTTTTCCGATCTGTATCCCTTTGATCTCCTTTTGTTGTCTGATTGCTCTGGCTAGAACTTCAAGAACTATATTGAATAAGTAGGGAGAGAGTGGGCAGCCTTGTCTAGTCCCTGATTTTAGTGGGATTGCTTCAAGTTTCTCTCCATTTAGTTTAATGTTAGCAACTGGTTTGCTGTATATGGCTTTTACTATGCTTAGGTATGGGCCTTGAATTCCTATTCTTTCCAGGACTTTTATCATGAAGGGGTGTTGAATTTTGTCAAATGCTTTCTCAGCATCTAATGAAATGATCATGTGGTTCTGTTCTTTCAGTTTGTTTATATAATGGATCACGTTGATGGTTTTCCGTATATTAAACCATCCCTGCATGCCTGGGATGAAGCCTACTTGATCATGGTGGATGATTGTTTTGATGTGCTCTTGAATTCGGTTTGCCAGAATTTTATTGAGTATTTTTGCGTCGATATTCATAAGGGAAATTGGTCTGAAGTTCTCTTTCTTTGTTGTGTCTTTGTGTGGTTTAGGTATAAGAGTAATTGTGGCTTCGTAGAAGGAATTCGGTAGGGCTCCATCTGTTTCAATTTTGTGGAATAGTTTGGATAATATTGGTATGAGGTCTTCTATGAAGGTTTGATAGAATTCTGCACTAAACCCGTCTGGACCTGGGCTCTTTTTGGTTGGGAGACCTTTAATGACTGCTTCTATTTCCTTAGGAGTTATGGGGTTGTTTAACTGGTTTATCTGTTCCTGATTTAACTTCGATACCTGGTATCTGTCTAGGAAATTGTCCATTTCCTGAAGATTTTCAACTTTTGTTGAATATAGGTTTTTATAGTAAGATCTGATGATTTTTTGAATTTCCTCCGAATCTGTAGTTATGTCTCCCTTTTCATTTCTGATTTTGTTAATTTGGACGCACTCTCTGTGTCCTCTCGTTAGTCTGGCTAAGGGTTTATCTATCTTGTTGATTTTCTCAAAGAACCAACTTTTGGTTCTGTTGATTCTTTCTATGGTCCTTTTTGTTTCTACTTGGTTGATTTCAGCTCTGAGTTTGATTATTTCCTGCCTTCTACTCCTCCTGGGTGTATTTGCTTCTTTTTGTTCTAGAGCTTTTAGGTGTGCTGTCAAGCTGCTGACATATGCTCTTTCCTGTTTCTTTCTGCAGGCACTCAGCGCTATGAGTTTTCCTCTTAGCACAGCTTTCATTGTGTCCCATAAGTTTGAGTATGTTGTATCTTCATTTTCATTAAATTCTAAAAAGTTTTTAATTTCTTTCTTTATTTCTTCCTTGACCAGGTTATCATTGAGTAGAGCATTGTTCAATTTCCACGTATATGTGGGCATTCTTCCCTTATTGTTATTGAAGATCAGTTTTAGGCCGTGGTGGTCCGATAGCACGCATGGGATTATTTCTATCTTTCTGTACCTGTTGAGGCCCGTTTTTTGACCAATTATATGGTCAATTTTGGAGAAAGTACCATGAGGAGCTGAGAAGAAGGTATATCCTTTTGCTTTAGGATAGAATGTTCTATAAATATCCGTTAAGTCCATTTGGCTCATGACTTCTCTTAGTCTGTCTACATCACTGTTTAATTTCTGTTTCCATGATCTGTCCATTGATGAGAGTGGGGTGTTGAAATCTCCCACTATTATTGTGTGAGGTGCAATGTGTGTTTTGAGCTTTAGTAAGGTTTCTTTTACATATGTAGGTGCCCTTGTATTTGGGGCATAGATATTTAGGATTGAGAGTTCATCTTGGTTGATTTTTCCTTTGATCAATATGAAGTGTCCTTCCTTATCTTTTTTGATGACTTTTAGTTGGAAATTGATTTTATTTGATATTAGAATGGCTACTCCAGCTTGCTTCTTCTGACCATTTGCTTGGAAAGTTGTTTTCCAGCCTTTCACTCTGAGGTAGTGTCTGTCTTTGTCTCTGAGGTGTGTTTCCTGTAGGCAGCAGAATGCAGGGTCCTCGTTGCGTATCCAGTTTGTTAATCTATGTCTTTTTATTGGGGAGTTGAGGCCATTGATATTGAGAGATATTAAGGAATAGTGATTATTGCTTCCCGTTATATTCATATTTGATGTGAGGTTATGTTTGTGTGCTTTCATTCTCTTTGTTTTGTTGCCAAGACGATTAGTTTCTTGCTTCTTCTAGGGTATAGCTTGCCTCCTTATGTTGGGCTTTACCATTTATTATCCTTTGTAGTGCTGGATTTGTAGAAAGATATTGTGTAAATTTGGTTTTGTCATGGAATATCTTGGTTTCTCCATCAATGTTAATTGAGAGTTTTGCTGGATACAGTAATCTGGGCTGGCATTTGTGTTCTCTTAGGGTCTGTATAACATCAGTCCAGGATCTTCTGGCCTTCATAGTTTCTGGCGAGAAGTCTGGTGTGATTCTGATAGGTCTCCCTTTATATGTTACTTGACCTTTTTCCCTTACTGCTTTTAATATTCTTTCTTTATTTTGTGCGTTTGGTGTTTTGACAATTATGTGACGGGAGGTGTTTCTTTTCTGGTCCAATCTATTTGGAGTTCTGTAGGCTTCCTGTATGTCTATGGGTATCTCTTTTTTTAGGTTAGGGAAGTTTTCTTCTATGATTTTGTTGAAGATATTTACTGGTCCTTTGAGCTGGGAGTCTTCACTCTCTTCTATACCTATTATCCTTAGGTTTGATCTTCTCATTGAGTCCTGGATTTCCTGTATGTTTTGGACCAGTAGCTTTTTCCGCTTTACATTATCTTTGACAGTTGAGTCAATGATTTCTATGGAATCTTCTGCTCCTGAGATTCTCTCTTCCATCTCTTGTATTCTGTTGGTGAAGCTTGTATCTACAGCTCCTTGTCTCTTCTTTTGGTTTTCTATATCCAGGGTTGTTTCCATGTGTTCTTTCTTGATTGCTTCTATTTCCATTTTTAATTCCTTCAACTGTTTGATTGTGTTTTCCTGGAATTCTTTCAGGGATTTTTGCGATTCCTCTCTGTAGGCTTTTACTTGTTTATTAATGTTTTCCTGTGCTTCCCTAAGTGTGTTCAGGTCTTTCCTGAAGTCCTCCAGCATCATGATCAAATATGATTTTGAAACTAGATCTTGCTTTTCTGTTGTGTTTGGATATTCCATGTTTGTTTTGGTGGGAGAATTGGGCTCCGATGATGGCATGTAGTCTTGGTTTCTGTTGCTTGGGTTCCTGCGCTTGCCTCTCGCCATCAGATTATCTCTAGTGTTACTTTGTTCTGCTATTTCTGACAGTGGCTAGACTGTCCTATAAGCCTGTGTGTCAGGAGTGCTGTAGACCTGTTTTCCTCTCTTTCAGTCAGTTATGGGGACAGAGTGTTCTGCTTTCGGGCGTGTAGTTTTTCCTCTCTACAGGTCTTCAGCTGTTCCTGTGGGCCTGTGTCTTGAGTTCACCAGGCAGCTTTCTTGCAGCAGAAAATTTGGTCTTACCTGTGGTCCCGAGGCTCAGGTTTGCTCGTGGGGTGCTGCCCAGGGGCTCTCTGCAGCGGCAGCAACCAGGAAGACCTGTGCCGCCCCTTCCGGGAGCTTCAGTGCACCAGGGTTCCAGATGGTCTTTGGCTTTTTCCTCTGGCGTCCGAGATGTGTGTGCAGGGAGCAGTCTCTTCTGGTTTCCCAGGCCTGTCTGCCTCTCTGAAGGTTTAGCTCTCCCTCCCACGGGATTTGGGTGCAGAGAACTGTTTATCCGGTCTGTTTCCTTCAGGGTCCGTCGGTGTCTCCGGCAGGGGTCCTGCCGCTCCTGGGCCCTCCCCCACGGGAGCCCAGAGGCCTTATACAGTTTCCTCTTGGGCCAGGGATGTGGGCAGGGGTGAGCAGTGTTGGTGGTCTCTTCCGCTCTGCAGCCTCAGGAGTGCCCACCTGACTAGGCGGTTGGGTCTCTCTCTCACCGGGTCTGGGAGCAGAGAGCTCTGAATCTATTTCTTTAGGGGTGATGAGTTTATTTAATTTTGGTCAGTAGTATATAACTTGAATCTTGTCCATTCATTTTAGATTTTCCAATTATGTGGAGTGCAGACTTCTGAAGTATGACCTAATGGTTCTTAGGATTTCATGTGTCTATTGTTATGCCTCCCTTTTGTTTCTGATTTTGTTAATTTGAATATTCTTTCTGCATTTTAGTTAGTTTGGATAAGGGTTTGTCTATCTTGTTGATTTTCTCAAAGAACCAACTCTTTATTTCATTGAATCTTTGCATTTTTCTCTTTGATCCTATTTTATTTATTCCAGCCATGAACTTATTTCCTGCCATGTACTCCTCTTAGGTATGTTTGCTTCTTTTTGTTTTAGAGCTTTTGAGTTTGTCATTAAGTTGCTAGTATAATTCTTAATGAAGGCACTTAGTGCTATGAACTTTCCTTTTAGCACCATTTCCATTGTGTTATGTAAATTTGGGTACATTGTGCATTCTTTTTTTTTTTTTAATCTGAATGACCTGCCCAGTGGCAATAGTGGGATATTGAAATCTCCCATTATTAATGTATGGACTTTTATGTGTAATATAAGCTTTAGTGATATTTATTTTATAAGTGTGGGCATCCTTGCATTTGGGGCATAGATATTCATAGATGTTCAAAATTGAGACATAATCTTGGATTCTTTTTCTTTGATGAATATGAAGTGCTGTTGGGAATTGTTTCTAATGCTTTGTCTTAATTTGGTTTCCAAAGTCACACTTATAGTCCTGAGGGTCCCTGCCCCAAGCTGCTAATAAAGAATACAGCCAATGGCTGGTCAGGGAGACAGAGGCGGGACTTTTAAACTGAGTTGGCAAGAGTCCAAGGGAGAGAGGAAGGGGAGGAGAAGCGCATGACAGGGAAGCAGAAAGATGAAGCTTAAAGGTCCACCTGCATATAAGAATTCAGGGAAGCGAACCCTGGGTCGAGACCCAGATTGGGTGTCAGGTGGCAGAAATGAAACATAGATTTTAAAAGATGTTAACTCCGGAATACCAGAAGGGAGTGTTTGCTAGCCACAGGAAGGTTTAGAAGTGCCCAATGATTGAAGTAGTCAAGGCATAGCAAAATTATCCGGTGTTTGTGTTCCTTTCATTCTGAATCCAGAGCTCTTGGGCAGGTGGCACACCCCAGGAGTCAAAACGGTTTAACCAATTCACTGCTACAAAGTGTTCTTCCCAATCTCTTTTGATTAATTTTGGTTGGTAGTCTATTTTGTTAGATACTAGAAAGGTTTCACCAGCTTGCTTCTTGGGTCTATTTGCTTTGAAAATCTTTTTCTAACCCTTTCTGCTGAGGTAATGGCTGTCTTTGTGATTTAGATATGTTTCTTGTATGAACCAGAAGCATAGATCCTTTTGCCACATTCATTCTTGGAGCCTGTGCCTTTTTATTGAGGATTTGAGTTCATTAATATTGAGAGGCGTTAATGATCAATGATTGCTTAATTCTATTTTATTGTTGTACATGGTGGTGGTATGTATGCTTCCTTTCTTTTGGTTTTGCTGGTGTGAAATTATTTCCTGTATTTTCATGGGTGTAGAAGCCTCCTTGGGATGGAGCTTTTCTTTTAGTACCTTGGTAAAACTAGATTTGTACATAGATATTGCTTAAATTTGTTTTTGTTATGGAACATCTTGTTTACTCTATGGGAGTTAAAAGTTTTTCTGGGAATAGTAGTCTGGGCTGGCATCTGTGATCTCTTAGACACTGTAATATATGTGCTCAGGCCCTTCTATCTTTTAGAGTTTCCCTTGGGAAGTCAGGAGTCAACTAGGTCTGCCTTTATATGTTATTTGACATTTTACACTTGCAGTTTTTAATATTTTTTCTTTGTTCTATATGTTTAGTGCTTTGATTACTATGTGGCAGGAGACATTCTTTTCTTGTTCAATCTACCTGGAATTCTGTAAGCATCTTGTACCTTTATAGGCCTGTCCTTTATAAGGTTAGAAAAATTTTCCTCTATGAATTTGTTAATATCTTCTGGGACTTTTAGCTGGGAATCTTCTCCTCCTTCTATTCCTATTATTCTTAACTTAGCCTTTCCGCAGTGTTCCACCTTTTATGGATGTTTCATGTAGTGCTTTTTTTTTAGATTTAAAATTTTCTTTGACTAATGTAGCAATTTCTTATATCATAGCTTCTACACGTGAGATTTTCTCTGCCATGTTTTATATTTCATTGGTGATGCTTGCATCTGTAGTTACTGTTTCCTAACTTAAAGTTTCCATCTCCAGAATTCCCTGAGTTTGTGTTTTCTTTATTGCTTGTATTTCCATTTTTAGGTCTCGAACAGTTTTCTTCATTTCCTTTACATGTTTGTTTTCTCTTGACTTTATTGGCTCTTGTTAAGGGATTTATTCTTTTCCTCCTACTATTTGTTCATGTTTTCCTCAATTTCTTTAAAGGATTTATTCATTTCCTCTTTTAAGACTTCTAACACCTTCTTAAAATTTGTTTCAAAGTCATTTTCTGTGCTTCAGCTGCATCAGAATATGCAGGGCTTGCTGTAGTAGGATATCTGGTCTCTGGTGGTGGTATATTGGCCTGGCTATTGTTAATTGTGTTCTTACACTGGCCTTCATGCATTTGATTGGGGTAATTATAGGTCTAGATACCAATTTCTGAGTTTATCTTTGTTGGGTGGATGTTTTCTCCCTTAGTTTCTATTTCCTCTCTGGTCTTCAAGCCTAAGCGGTCTGTGGTTGTAGTAGGGTATCTCTGGTGGAGTTTTGGAGGCCCACATGACCTGTGAGGTTTTAGGTACCCGTGCTGCCTCTGGGGTTCTGAGGTTCTGAGGTTTTGCGGTTCTGGGACCAGGCATGGCTCCTGGTGTTCTGAGTACCAGTATGACCTCTGGTACAATAAAGGGCTTCTGCCACAACTGTGGACCAGGGTATGAAGGTGAGGGAAGAAGGTGTTGAAGTCTGAGTGGGCTCTGAGGAAGTGATGGATTTTGTAGGTGGGGGGTCTTACTAGGGCTTCTGGAAACCAGTTTAGTGGATTTCTGCCAGAGTTATAAGTAGGAATATAGAGCCTAGTTTCTTTCTTTCTTTCTTCTTTTCTTCCTTTCTTCCTTCCTTCCTTCCTTTCTTCCTTTTTCCTTTCTTTCTCTCTTTCTTTCTTTCTTTCTTTCTTTCTTTCTTTCTTTCTTGATGCTCATATGCCACAATGACTTTATTGTTATTTCTAAAAAATGGACTACAGTCATGTTGTTCTTTGGCTTCAAATTCTTAAATTATATTTTATTAAAAACACAAAAATCCAAACTATTTAGGAAATATTAAAATCATTGTGACTTTATCTTTACTTTTTGTATCAGTGAAGGAACCCTTGGCAAATAAAAGAAAATCAATTCACCAGGATCAAAGAGATTTATTTCATTCCCACAAGCAATGTAAAGAGAGAAAATGCAAAATCTCCCCAGAGTTGCAGTATTTTCACCATTGCTGTGAAATACCTGACACAGCTATGGACAGTGTGGTTTATTTTGGCTCACAGTTTGAAGACACAGTCCTTTGTAAGAGAAAAGGCATTGTGGCAAGAGAATCAGGTGATCAGTCATATTGTATTACTCTCAAGAAGCATAGTGGCAGGAAGTGGGCTTTGGACATCAAACCTCATGTCCCTCCCAACCCCCCAGCAAACTATTGTTCTAAGGAAAGTTCCAACTCATAAAGATTCCATAGTATCAAATATATCTCTACAAGTTGGTTACCAAACAGTCAATCATATGACCTTATAGGAGATGTGTTATATTCAAACCACTGCAGATACCATGGGTATGCATGTCTGAAACCCTATGAATCCCATAACTTGGGAGGTTGGTGCAGGGGGATTGTAAATTAGAGGACAACCTGGATTATGCAGTGAAGATAGACATGCTATCTTTAAATGAAAAAGAAAAATATTCTACCCACCACCCATGAACTTGGTTATTCTTCTCCATGTACAGTGTGCTTACATTTCATCTTAGGGTTATAAGAATCTGTACCAAAGGCTAGAAAACCATACAGGAAATGCATAGCTACAACTAAGTATTCTATCTAGAAAAGGAAATTGCTTGCTAAAAGCTTTTCTAACATTTTCACTATTACTAATAAGCTTCTTAGTTGAAATAAATTCCGAGAAAATAAAGGGAGCACTTTGAAACATATGGTGCAAGCAGAAAGGGAACAAAATAGCTGGAAAATGGTAAGGTAACCAACTCCTCTCTAGTTAAGTAATCTCGCAGTACTTCTGTCCTCCCACATACATAGCCCAATAGCCTCGGTTCCTGGAACACTTTGTGTTGTTTACTCTCTTTGCCTAGAATGCCCACCCCCATTTCTCTGACCTCTACCTAGCTACCTCCTGTTTAGTCTACCTACAATCCCTATTGTAAAAGCGTTTCCCAGTTAGATTTACATCTCTCGGTTTCTAGCAAAACCACTATAATTTCTTTTCATATTTTAATAATCTGGATGGTTCTTCCTAGGATAGTTTTCCTAGAAGGTAAGGCTGATTCTTTTTATACTGTGTTAAAATATCTCAACAATGTTGTGACTTTTGCATTTTTAGTATACATTCAATGACATTTGTTACATTCAAAATAGTCACTGCTCTTTCCAGAGTATTTCACCCTAAAACAGAAACAGTGACTCCTTACTTTTTCCTTTAAGCCCTAGTAAGCCTTAATCTACTTTCTGCTTTTAGAATTTTTTTTAAAAAGTGTTCTTTAACCTGTGTCTTATTTTATTTAACATGATATTTCCAAGGTTCACCCATTTCATACCATATATCAGAAATTGATTTATCACTGAGTATTTCTAGCTTTAGCGACAGGGAAGGAGGAAATATTTGAAAACTGTTTAGATACTTCAGTTTCCCCTACAGCTTACTATTTTCTTTGCTAAATCGTCTGTATGTTTGGGTCTTCGCATACTGCATAGCGATTGTCTAGGTACTCATCAATGTATATTAAATGAATGAATTCCAACTTGTTTATTTTGACAAAGACATGGGAAATATTCATTTTAAATACAAAATTTAACATTAAAATATTAAAGTAAAAAATATAAAGTGAATGACTAATATACAGAAATTCAAAATATGAAACTTCAGGAAAACAAACAACCCAATTTAAATTGGGCTTTAGAATAGAATAAAGAATGCTCAAAAATAACAACTAATAAACACTTTGCAAATAAGCTTCTTTTTGCACCAATTGCAGACTACTTTTGATGTACGTGTACATGTATGCATGGATTTTATATATACATATATGTACATATACATATATATGCATATATATACAAATATATGTACACATACATACACACATACATGAGGATATAGAAATTAAACCACATACCACTTATTTTTAATAAAGATGCCACAGATCTCTACCAGAAGAAAGATAGTCATTTCAGCAAGTGGTTGAAAGAAACTGGATATGTGCATGTAAAAGACTAAAACAGAACCATTACTACTTCTCAGAACAGCAAACAGCTAAAATGGATCAAAGATCTCAGGTAAGTCCTGAAATGTTGAAAATGCTATAGGAAAACATAGGAAAGATATTTTAGGTTATCAGCACAGGAAATGGTTTCCTGAATAAGACCTCGATAACTTGAAATGAAAGAAGGAATTGACACATTGAATTACATCAAATTAAGAAGATTTTACATAGCAAAGGAAACAATCAACATACCAGTTATCATTCTGTTTGAAAAATACATGAAGTCTAAAACATTCAGCAACAAAACCAGTAATTCAATCAATGCATGGACAAATGATCCTATCAAATCTTATGAAAGAATAAGTACAAACTACAAATAAAAATATAAAACAGTGTTCAAGTTCTGATCCAAGACAAATAAGCCCTGAGATTCCATCTCATTCCAAACAACTCTTTATTGAGAGATGGAGAGATGGCTCAGTACTCAGGGTGCTCTTTGAATAAACACAGAGAGCAGAACTCAGACCCAAGCTCCTATGTGAAAGACAAGCATCATCCTAAAAACACCTGTAACCATAGTACTGAGGGCCATAGATATAGAAATATTGCTCAGGGCTGTTGACTGCAAGCCCATAAAATAAATAGACAAACAAAAACCCAACCAACAACAAAAAGACCAAAAACGGGTAGTTCTAGGTACAATGAAATACTGGATAAACACAAGTATTTACACACACACACACACACACACACACACACACACACACACACACACACAAAATAAACAGTAAAACATTTGTTTCTACGTAGAGAAAAACCAAGCCAACACAAATGCTGACAAGCGTCAGCGCACGGGATAAACTTTTATTACACTTTGATGGGATTGTATATTACTGCAGACGCTATGCGGAAAAGAATTGAGGTTCTTCAAGAACTGAAAATCTGAAAGGCAACACCAACTGACACGGTAACATGGAAGGGGAAAATGTCACGGAGCCCTGCTCCTAGACAAAGAAACAGGCAACGAAGGAAGACTGAGGGTTGGAGAATTTGTCTTCCTAATTAGTTATCGTTACCTAGAATTCACCCTGAAGTCAAAAATTATATAAACCACAGTAAATGGACTGCTCAGGACATGTATGTATACACATGTATATGATAAAGAGGACAACTTGTTGAGTGAAGGAGATTTGATCATTCTTGATAATAAAAACATCATTATTCCAAATACTATTAATATATCCACATTTGACTCTCTGTATCATAAAATGTGATCTTGACTCCATGATACTTAGTAAGGAAAGAAATGAGACTGACACATTTGCGTAATGCATTACATTAATATAATTTGTTCTTCCTAAGGAGTTGTTAAGAAACTCAATAAGGTTCCTATTAGAGGATCAGGGAGCAGGATTGGCAGACAGAACTCTCAAGAAGAACAGTAGACTGGGAGTTCAAATAGATGTCTTCTTTCTGTAGGTCAAATGCTAAATGGGAATTACTGTGAAAACATCTACGTTTGGACATTTGTTTTAAACACTGAGGCCCATAATAGCTAAATTCATCAGCCTGCAGCAACCATCGACCGTGACTATTATTTCTCTTCTTGCCTAGACTCAATTCTGTCATTCTCTTTTTTTTTATTCCTCTAGTTATTCAACATCATGATTATTTCAATAACAGCTGCTTTAACATACATATTAATGACATTTTCAATTCTCTGTTATGATAGAGAACTTAGCATTCATACCTAAATCAGTAAAGCAGACTCGATGAACTTCCTGCACGCCATTGACTCTGCTGCCTGGGTTTCATCACTTTGGCACTCAATGCAAGAACATACTTTTTACTTCTCATGTGATTACAAATAGAACCAATCTGCATCACCCTCATATATCTGGTGCCAGTGATTACATTTTATTATTATTTATGTGGCAGAATTCTTCACAGCAGTTATTCTCTATATTTTCTTCTAGCATGGACTTTCTGTCAAAGCTCTCAACCCTATATTATCAGGGTCTCATAGACTAGACAACATCAGAATATTTGCTTTTATCTTATCCAGAAATATACTCTTATGTTGGATGAGGCAATAAGCTATTAACAAGCAAAAACTGGAGGTCTGTGGATCACCTAACAGTGGTGTATTGTATGTCCAAGAAATATGAGAATGATGTTTTTTAACATATCCATCCATTATTCTAATATAACATGAAATATAAATAAATTCATTTACAAAATATAGAAGCATTGAAGATAAAATAAAAAATCCCATTAGTGTTGAGATATGTTATTAATGTGGCTCCCAACATGAAGGTAACATGTGTTCTGTTCTCACGTCTGGATCATCACCACACCTTGTGTGGATAAAAAACACAATTTATTTCTCTGTAACTGAACTGGTCTCCAAAGGACCACCTCCCCACAGATCAATCAGAAATAAAATCAGCAAAAAATTGTATTGAGTAGTTTAAAGACCCACTCTAAATTATAGGTTCTGTTTCATTGGGTAATAGTGTAAAGAGCCCATAAATGGTGCTAAGAACTTGTGACTAGATAAGTCAAGGGGAAACCTACTACTATTATTCTGCAGAACACAGACATAGTCATAAAGTAACTCTTAGTGACTAATTGCTACGTACATAGATCAATGCATTGCTTAATTTTTTTAAAAAGATTTATTCATTTATTATATATAAGTACACTGTAGCTGTCTTCAGATACACCAGAAGAGGGCATCGGATCTCTTTACAGATGGTTGTGAGCCACCATGTGGTTGCTGGGAATTGAACTCATGATCTCTGGAAGAGCAGTCGGGTGCTCTTAACCGCTGAGCCATCTCTCCAGCCCATTTTATCAGAGAAGTTTCTTGCAATAGATGGCCATCAATACAGAGACCTACAACTGATCAACTTGCAGAGAATAAGAATAAGTGCTTATCCCTAAATAAATATTTTTATTACGAAGGAATCTATGCAGAAGAGAAGGCAGGAGATTGCAAGAAACAGAGAAGGAGGATGACTTCGATGAAAACATTGATTTCTGGACCCAACAGAGCAGAGTCATGAATGAAGTCACGGAGACTGTAACAGCATGCACTAACAAGACCTGCAGAAGCTCAGGCTCCAAATAAAGTAAACAAGACTTCATGAGGAAGGGAAATAAGCACAAATTTCTACTAGCTGATGAGCTATCAGCATTTGATAGATGATTGGTGAGAGTCGGTTCTCTTTAATTGTGACGTCCCAGATATTTTGGTCGCACCTCTGGTGAGGTTCCCCTATGCTAGAAGTTGTCAGCTAACACACACTTGACTCAATGGGAGGGAGAATGACAGAGTGAGCTATGGGGAGGAAAAGAGGGGGAAGGAAAAGGGAGTGGTGGAGGGGGAGAGGGAGAGAGGGAAAAAAGGAATGGAGTTGGGTTTGTAAGGAAGTGGAGGATTTAAGAGGGAGGTGAGTATCTTCAAATTATATTGAGTCAAATTCATCACACCAAAGAAGAAAGAGCCTACAAGTTAGACAGCCTTCTGACGTTTTTCTCCATAATCTAATACCTTTGATTGCTGATGCGCCTGGGGTCTAGCCACTTAGTACTTCCTGGACTCAGTGGTTTCCCAGTTCTTAGTGACACCACAGAACTCTCTACAATGCAGCTGATATTGCATTGGTTCCAAGGCTTCAGCTTCAGTGGTGACATTGACATGCTCTATCCCCAACTCCACACTGAGATCTGGCAAGATGACTCGTAGCTAATTCTGGAAACAGGAGTGAGTCAAGGAGTTCAATATGTCAGGGTCTCTCTTTGTCTGACCAAGGTTCCCAGCCAAATCATAATCAGCTTGACAGAAGACAGACTTCCTCTGGTCCTCCTCTTAGACTCTTTACAGAGAAGGAAGACTTAGGGAGGATGAGCCTTTCCACTTAAACATTTCTCATACTTTTGTATACAGCACTGAAAAGCTAACTATTAATTATGTATATTAATTATGCTCATTCATTATTTTTTTCTATCTTCGTTTTCAGTTCACTAAGCTCACAGTTAAAAGAGGTAGATTTTTTTCTTTGCTTATCCACTTTTTCCAAATTAAAACTAAGCTATGATGGCGGCCAGAACTATCTCCTCTCTGTTGACGAAACTCTCATGCCCAGGAGCCATGAGGCTTTGGCTGATAATGATAACAAAAGAAATAAATCCAGGGAGTTGCTTTTCCAGATAAGGCATCCTTACCTATTAATTCTATTCTTACTTTCAACAGATGGACTTGTCTTGGTTTTTTTCCTCCTCTCTGAATGACTCATAAGACATTTCCAACATTTCCTCCCCAGTCGCACCATTCCTCAGCCACAAACCCAAAGATAGATGCCTTCAGCCAAGAGAATGAAGGTCATGGACCTAGAAAGTGGGGAGTGGGAGAAATCACATTAAAATTTAAAACTATTATCCTTGGAGGAAGGATTTAAGCATGAAGTATATAATTTCCTCCTCAAACTTTTAAGATTGAAATTTCCCATATTGTACTTAACTCTAAAAACACTCTTCTATTTCATGCCCATTATTTAAAACCATCTCCTCTCTCAAATCCTTCCTTAAAATTTGTCTGAAACCTATCTTTGAAAAAGAGGAGCCTGAAGGTCTTTTCTTGAAGACAAGAAAAGGAGGCTAAATTTAAATAAAAGACATAATAAGATACAGCAAGCATATGGGAAGAAAAAAATTAATAAGCTCACCTTTTTCAAGTAACTTCCTTTACCAGGTTTTTACATTTTAACTCCTTGTTTTATTGTTATCTCTAGAGCAGAAACATTCATGGGTTTTCATGCTTTCCATTTCGAAATACGTCAAATTCATTCCAACCTCTTCTAATAATAGTTAATTTAAGATAAAATACCAGTAAGTGTCACATTGAATTTCCTCCTTACTCAAGTGGAGATGCTAATGCATTTCTAAGACCTTCTCAAGAAATCTGTGAGGACAAAATGGATGAGGTTTTAGGATGATTTAAGCTTATTAGGGGAGCAATATCGAGTATAATAACTCAATCTCCTCAAAGTCCACACTTTCTCAGACTACTTTCTAATTTACTATATTTTTAGGCTCTTATGGTCTGTTCTATGCTCACAGATATTTCACATGCATATGCAAAATGAAAAAAAGTAGTTTGGGTGGCAAATGGATCCATTAAACAGCTAAAACCATGACAGCAGCGTATAGCAAACAAATACAAAATTAAAGACTTCATGGTCTTTGAATTATTAATTTTATTGCAGATGAAGTGATGTTTGTGTAGAAATGTAATTTGTGATATTTGGATTTGTTCTTTTAATTTTTAATAGATGTTTGGTTCAGAAGTAAATGTCTACACCACTTATGTAGCTTATGGCAAATTTTTCAAGTAAGTCCCGTGTTATCACAGCAGGTTGTGCTGCCTCTCAAGGTTACTAATTTTAGGCCATATAAAGTCAAGGATGATTTTCAATTTCAAGTTTGCTAAAGCAGTGGTACTGTATAAGAATTACATCTTGCTTTTTATGTAATAGAAAGTGTGAACAGGTTGCCTAATGTATTTTACAATACTCTTATTATGCTGTATCCCAGGGCATTTTAACTAAAAAAACAAAATGTTCTTTCAGCATCTGAGCAACTTATGAATATCATAGTCTTCCTACACAATGATAGGAGACGTCACATGGTAAGGGATATGAGTGTATGTTAGTACAGCAGATGCATAAACTAGATATCTAAAAACTACATATATGTATATGTCATGAAACTTTGCTTTTCTTCTTGTTTGTCATCAAATGCTTTAGAGAGAAATCAAAGAAGAAATTGCAAATGTGCCACATCCCTGGCCCCCTATACTAGACAAATACCACACTAAAAATGTGCTCCTCTCTCCCTGACTCGTGATGCTTTCAGACAAAATAATAGAGTTGAATGTCCAAATACTAGCAGCCACCAGTTTAGTATCATGTTGATGCTCCACAGAAAGGAATGTGCAGCCTTTTCCAAGAGAACCCAGAGAACCTTGTTTAGTAGAATCAAATTCTCTGCTGAAAAATTATGTGGCGAAAATGATGATAAAAAACAAAATCATTTAAACATTATTCATTCACTTTACAACCCACTATCAGCCCTTCCTCTGCTCTCAGTGCCCCCTTTCAGAAATCCTCCCCCCACTTTGAAATCATGAACCTGGACTATTTTATCACCAGTGTCTGTGACCCTCCAACTCCTATAAAAATATCCCTACTTCAAAAACATCAAGAGAATAAGCTAAGTCATTCTTAGTTTCTTATTTTATCCAGGGTTTAAAATCTGGTGCACATGAAGTATGTGTACTTAAAACTCTCCTACTCCATAAATCATTCTGGAAATAGTTGACCACAATAGAAACCAAATATCCATTACTTATGCATTCATTTCCCATCGAAGAGACTCAGTAATGGCACTTTTTCCTCTTTTTCTGTTGTTTGTGATTTTTATATGGTAACTGATGACATAATGGTTACATTTTAAAGGTATATTGAAAACGTATTATCTTGTTTCTGCCCACTCATGCAGTTCCTCTGTGCTATGCTTTGTCCCACTGGAACTGTGACTGACATCCTGGTTTGCCTCTTGTCTCAGAAACCCTGAATGTGGCTCTTCATTCTACCAAGAATGTCCTTCCCATATCTCATTGGTCAGGTCTCTGCTCCAATACCACCAAACCAGACAGGTCTTCTCCGACATTATTGTTTTTCTCTACGCAGACACTGTGTATGTTCTTCCATAGCATCTCTAGCCAAACTATATTTATGTAGTTGTTAAAATATACTTCAAATGTCCTCCCATTTTCATTCACATGGGAGTCCCATAATAGCAGGGATGTTATACCCCTCATGTTATACCCCTCATGCTATACACCTCATGTTATGTTATACCCCTCATGTTATATCCCTCATGTTATGTTATACCCCTCATGTTATAACCCTCGTGTTATGCCCATCGTGTTATACACCTCATGTTATACCCCTCGTGTTATGCCCCTCATGTTGTACCCCTTATGTAATACCCCTCATGCTATACCTCTCATGCACACAGTAGGCCCTTCATAAACTGCAGCCTACAAATGAGGGCCAACTCTTAAACAGTGATGATTTAGATATGTGTTTGTCTGTTGTTTCGACAGTCATGTAAATATATACATAAAGGAAACTACAACTGAATATGAAACACATAGAAATTATCAAGAGAAATATTCAATAAATATATGATACAGTTTGAGACCTTTAAAATCTAGATATCATGAAAAATTGAAAAAGAGACATTCTCCATATTCTAGTTTTACATACCTTCCAGTTATTTTTAATGAAAAATTGTTGGCTGAGGTACAAGAGAGTCTGCTGTGTATTCAATTCTACTTATTAGGAAAAAAATGTTAAAGCTAATATGTAATGCAGCCGGCTAAGACCTTTTAGTTTTGAAATAACCTCATTTATAAATATTCCCGCAAAGAAGTTATTTTAAAATATTTCAGAGCTCCCCTTCTTCAAATGACATAGGAAGAGGCACCAGACTCTGGAGTAAATCTCCCCACTTCTGATATGTAGATGGGATAGGATCCTCAGGGCTACGGATAGAGGTGGAGGCTGTTATTCCTGACACGTGGCTGGCCTGGCAAACAGAGTAATGTCAATTATCTGTCATGTGGAGATTTGGAAGCTTTTATGTTACTGCAGGGTGCCCCTCCTCCCTCCCCTGACATCTTTGGGACATAAACTTAAATCACTTTCAGTTTAATGTTACAAGGATCCAGATCAGCCTGGAGAGCAACCTTAAAAAAAATTCCCATCAATTGCAAGTGCTTCCCCCACAGAATGCTTCCTCTATGTCTGTGGTAGTTCATAAAGCTGCTGCAAAGTTGTCTGTCTGCGACATTTATTGCAAGTTTTTGTTTCCTACGGGCTCTCACAAAATGCCTTCTGGTGATCATTAAATGTGATCATTTGACACCTAAGATTTAGGGATATGGTCAAATAGGTTATCATGGGCACTCTCTATTTTTTAAGTATTTTTACATTTGTCAGTTCAAGGTTATTCAGAAAATGCAAATGACTCAGTAAGATTTATTTCTTACACTTACAAGAAAATGGTCTGCGCAGCGAGCTATTTGCACAAGTGCAGCATACAGGAACTTAGATAATCAATTGTCAATATCAGTAGAAAAGCAGGGAGAAAATTATTGAAAGGCAGGAAAGACGTTCAACATAAATCACCATGTAGGAGTCACATTAGTATGTGGGCGTGCTTCCTGCCAGTACTTTACATGGTGCAATTTGTAAGTTTATCAGCATGTGCATGTACATGTGTGTGTATAAAAGTTCCTAGATAGTGTATTATTACTTGGTCACCAATTTCTATGTGTTTATCATACTTGTTACAATATTACTAAGTAACTTTAGAAAGCACAATACTAGCAATCTTTAGAGCAAAATTCTTGGTGCTGTTCTATGTAGATTAATTACTCATTGCAGTGGCTTACATATTAATTGATTCATAATGGTGAGCACCTTTCTGTATAGCTGGTTCTCATTTGTTGTATGTGTGACCTTGTGTAACATGCCCTTTATCATGTTATCGTGACTTTTCAAAGACTATTCTGTGGGTATAACGCTGTTTCCTGGATTTCATATTAACAGATAGAAGGTAATGGAAGTCAAATGTAGAATGTAGTCCTTAGCTACTTCTGTAATGTCTTCATAGGAAATAAAATGTTTCTTTGATACTTTCCAGGATCATTTTTTTATTTTCTTTTGACCAGTGTCATTAAAGTCTTGTTTGGTAGGCCACACTGCTTTTCAACTTCAAATCCTGGTATCTCTTTTGAGTGATGATATTGTGAGTGCATTCCATACATAAAACACTGTCTGATTTGGTTTCTATCATTTTATAAACAAGCATACATGAAAATATTTTTATAAATTATTTATTTATAATTTAAGGCAGAAAAATGCAAACAAAAAAATCTTCCCATGTTTCCACCTTAGGATATCCTTAAATTACTTTGTATTGGTAAATGGTTTGTAAAGCCTTGGCATCTGTTTCGAAACAGTTTTTTGGGGGGAAGATTAAAATTTACCATCAGTTTCTCCTGCCTCCATTTCTAGATATCAGAATTTGATGGTCACACCATCTCTCTGACATGTCAGGACTTTCTCACAAGCTTAGTTACATCTTCCAGGGCTAAATCTAAGGCTTTAACAACTAAAATTTATAATACTCAAACCGGTATACACTTCTACTTAGAATTTTCTTTTATAATCAATGAAATCACATCCAAAGTAATATTGAAAACCTTTCTATGTTTTCCTTTTAAATAAGTAGGCTCTGTTGGGTGATGTCAGATGCATTCAGTAGAACTGTATCCCTTTCTTACACTTGTTTTATTCAAGAGTTGAAGTTTTTTCTTCTTATAAAAAGTAGATGATATTAATATATTTAACATAATAATTAAATAAATATATACTCAGTAACCTTATGAAATATAAAAATGCCATTATTTCTGACTTCTTTGTCCCCTTTTCTAAAAAGTAACTTCGTTCTTCACTTGGGCACAAACACAATCTCTCTTTGGTATTAATTTCATCTGGCTTTGTAATGGTTTAATTATGAATATTTGAAATGCCAAACAACATGTTTTAATTTTGATTGTTTTACAACATGTGTAAATTTTTAATTATTTTACTTTTAGCTCAATCTTCAATTAAAAAACCTTCATGCTTCTGAAAAACAATCTGAAAAGGAAACAAACCAATATCAATATCAACACTCTACAAAAAGCAAAACTGTGGAACAAAACCATCCATGATTGGCAGGGGTTAGAGCAGGAGAAAGGATGAGCAGGAGGAATGTGGGAGAATTTTAGGTCAGTAAAATATTTTATCTTATGCTATACATGGACAGTTGTCCCTCTTCACATGCCAAAAGTCCTTAGGTTACACTACATCAAAAACAAAGCTTAATGTAAGCAATGGAATTTGAGTAATGAAGATTTGTCAATGCACATTGGTCAATGCTTCCGGCATGGACTATTGATTGTACTGGAGGTTGTGCTTATGAAGAAGGTTCAGGAAATGCATGGGAACTGTGTAATGACTAGACAATATTGCTATGACTATATATCTATTCTAAAAGACATATTTTTAAATAGAAAACTTTAAAAATTCAGATGTATTCTTGTTCCCCTTTTAAAGAAGGAGTGAAGCATTCACATTTTTTTTTATTAACTTGAGTATTTCTTATATACATTTCGAGTGTTATTCCCTTTCACGGTATCCGGGCAAACATCCCCCTCCCCCCTCCCCTTCCTTATGGGTGTTCCCCTCCCGACCCTCCCCCCATTGCCGCCCTCCCCCCACCAGTCTAGTTCACTGGGGGTTCAGTCTTAGCAGGACCCAGGGCTTCTCCTTCCACTGGTGCTCTTACTAGGATATTCATTGCTACCTATGAGGTCAGAGTCCAGGGTCAGTCCATGTATAGTCTTTAGGTAGTGGCTTAGTCCCTGGAAGCTCTGGTTGCTTAGCATTGTTGTACATATGGGGTCTCGAGCCCCTTCAAGATCTTCCAGTTCTTTCTCTGAATCCTTCAACGGGGGTCCTATTCTCAGTTCAGTGGTTTGCTGCTGGCATTCGCCTCTGTATATGCTGTATTCTGGCTGTGTCTCTCAGGAGCGATCTACATCCGGCTCCTGTCGGTCTGCACTTCTTTGCTTCATCCATCTTGTCTAATTGGGTGGCTGTATATGTATGGGCCACCTGTGGGGCAGGCTCTGAATGGGTGTTCCTTCAGTCTCTGTTTTAATCTTTGCCTCTCTCTTCCCTGCCAAGGGTATTCTTGTTCCCCTTTTAAAGAAGGAGTGAAGCATTCACATTTTGATCATCCGTCTTGAGTTTCGTTTGTTCTAGGCATCTAGGGTATTTCAAGCATTTGGGCTAATAGCCACTTATCAATGAGTGCATACCATGTATGTCTTTCTGTGATTGGGTTAGCTCACTCAGGATGATGTTTTCCAGTTCCAACCATTTGCCTACGAATTTCATAAAGTCGTTGTTTTTGATAGCTGAGTAATATTCCATTGTGTAGATGTACCACATTTTCTGTATCCATTCCTCTGTTGAAGGGCATCTGGGTTCTTTCCAGCTTCTGGCTATTATAAATAAGGCTGCGATGAACATAGTGGAGCACGTGTCTTTTTTATATATTGGGGCATCTTTTGGGTATATGCCCAAGAGAGGTATAGCTGGATCCTCAGGCAGTTCAATGTCCAATTTTCTGAGGATCCTCCAGACTGATTTCCAGAATGGTTGTACCAGTTTGCAATCCCACCAACAATGGAGGAGTGTTCCTCTTTCTCCACATCCTCGCCAGCATCTGTTGTCCCCTGAGTTTTTAATCATAGCCATTCTCACTGGTGTGAGGTGAAATCTCAGGGTTGTTTTGATTTGCATTTCCCTTATGACTAAAGATGTTGAACATTTCTTTAGGTGTTTCTCAGCCATTCGACATTCCTCAGCTGTGAATTCTTTGTTTAGCTCTGAACCCCATTTTTTAATAGGGTTATTTGTTTCCCTGCAGTCTAACTTCTTGAGTTCTTTGTATATTTTGGATATAAGGCCTCTATCTGTTGTAGGATTGGTAAAGATCTTTTCCCAATCTGTTGGTTGCCGTTTTGTCCTACCCACAGTGTCCTTTGCCTTACAGAAGCTTTGCAGTTTTATGAGATCCCATTTGTCGATTCTTGATCTTAGAGCATAAGCCATTGGTGTTTTGTTTAGGAAATTTTTTTCCAGTGCCCATGTGTTCCAGATGCTTCCCTAGTTTTTCTTCTATTAGTTTGAGTGTGTCTGGTTTGATGTGGAGGTCCTTGATCCACTTGGACTTAAGCTTTGTACAGGGTGATAAGCATGGATCGATCTGCATTCTTCTACATGTTGACCTCCAGTTGAACCAGCACCATTTGCTGAAAATGCTATCTTTTTTCCATTGGATGGTTTTGGCTCCTTTGTCAAAAATCAAGTGACCATAGGTGTGTGGGTTCATTTCTGGGTCTTCAATTCTATTCCATTGGTCTATCTGTCTGTCTCTGTACCAATACCATGCAGTTTTTATCACGATTGCTCTGTAATACTGTTTGAGTTCAGGGATAGTGATTCCCCCTGAAGTCCTTTTACTGTTGAGGATAGCTTTAGCTATCCTGGGTTATTTGTTATTCCAGATGAATTTGCAAATTGTTCTGTCTAACTCTTTGAAGAATTGGATTGGTATTTTGATGGGGATTGCATTGAATCTGTAGATTGCTTTTGGTAAAATGGCCATTTTTACCATATTAATCCTGCCAATCCATGAGCATGGGAGATCTTTCCATCTTCTGAGGTCTTCTTCAATTTCCTTCTTCAGTGTCTTGAAGTTCTTATTGTACAGATCTTTTACTTGCTTTGTTAAAGTCACACCGAGGTACTTTATATTATTTGGGTCTATTATGAAGGGTGTCGTTTCCCTAATTTCTTTCTCGGCTTGTTTCTCTTTTGTATAGAGGAAGGCAACTGATTTATTTGAGTTAATTTTATACCCAGCCACTTTGCTGAAGTTGTCTATCAGCTTTAGTAGTTCTCTGGTGGAACGTTTGGGATCACTTAAATATACTATCATATCATCTGCAAATAGTGATATTTTGACTTCTTCTTTTCCGATCTGTATCCCCTTGACCTCCTTTTGTTGTCTGATTGCTCTGGCTAGAACTTCAAGAACTATATTGAATAAGTAGGGAGAGAGTGGGCAGCCTCGTCTAGTCCCTGATTTTAGTGGGATTGTTTCAAGTTTCTCTCCATTTAGTTTAATGTTAGCAACTGGTTTGCTGTATATGGCTTTTACTATGTTCAGGTATGGGCCTTGAATTCCTATTCTTTCCAGGACTTTTATCATGAAGGGGTGTTGAATTTTGTCAAATGCTTTCTCAGCGTCTAATGAAATGATCATGTGGTTTTGTTCTTTCAGTTTGTTTATATAATGGATCACGTTGATGGTTTTCCGTATATTAAACCATCCCTGAATGCCTGGGATGAAGCCTACTTGGTCATGGTGGATGATTGTTTTGATGTGCTCTTGGATTCGGTTTGCCAGAATTTTGTTGAGTATTTTTGCGTCGATATTCATAAGGGAAATTGGTCTGAAGTTCTCTTTCTTTGTTGTGTCTTTGTGTGGTTTAGGTATAAGAGTAATTGTGGCTTCGTAGAAGGTATTCGGTAGTGATCCATCTGTTTCAATTTTGTGGAATAGTTTGGATAATATTGGTATGAGGTCTTCTATGAAGGTTTGATAGAATTCTGCACTAAACCCGTCTGGACCTGGGCTCTTTTTGGTTGGGAGACCTTTAATGACTGCTTCTATTTCCTTAGGAGTTATGGGGTTGTTTAACTGGTTTATCTGTTCCTGATTTAACTTAGGTACCTGGTATCTGTCTAGGAAATTGTCCATTTCCTGAAGATTTTCAAGTTTTGTTGAATACAGGCTTTTATAGTAAGATCTGATGATTTTTTGAATTTCCTCTGAATCTGTTGTTATGTCTCCCTTTTCATTTCTGATTTTGTTAATTTGGACGCACTCTCTGTGTCCTCTCGTTAGTCTGGCTAAGGGTTTATCTATCTTGTTGATTTTCTCAAAGAACCAACTTTTGGTTCTGTTGATTCTTTCTATGGTCCTTTTTGTTTCTACTTGGTTGATTACCGCTCTGAGTTTGATTATTTCCTGCCTTCTACTCCTCCTGGGTGTATTTGCTTCTTTTTGTTCTAGATCTTTTAGGTGTGCTGTCAAGCTGCTGACATATGCTCTTTCCTGTTTCTTTCTGCAGGCACTCAGCGCTATGAGTTTTCCTCTTAGCACAGCTTTCATTGTGTCCCATAAGTTTGGGTATGTTGTACCTTTATTTTCATTAAATTCTAAAAAGTTTTTAATTTCTTTCTTTATTTCTTCCTTGACCAGGTTATCATTGCGTAGAGCATTGTTCAATTTCCAAGCATATGTGGGCATTCTTCCTTGATTGTTATTGAAGACCAGTTTTAGGCCGTGGTGGTCCGATAGAACGCATGGGATTATTTCTATCTTTCTGTACCTGTTGAGGCCCATTTTGACCAATTATATGGTCAATTTTGGAGAAAGTACCATGAGGATCTGAGAAGAAGGTATATCCTTTTGCTTTAGGATAGAATGTTCTATAAATATCTGTTAAGTCCATTTGGCTCATGACTTCTCTTAGTCTGTCGACATCACTGTTTAATTTCTGTTTCCATGATCTGTCCATTGATGAGAGTGGGGTGTTGAAATCTCCCACTATTATTGTGTGAGATGCAATGTTTGTTTTGAGCTTTAGTAAGGTTTCTTTTACATTTGTAGGTGCCCTTGTATTTGGGGCATAGATATTTAGGATTGAGAGTTCATCTTGATGGATTTTTCCTTTGATGAATATGAAGTGTCCTTCCTTATCTTTTTTGATGACTTTTAGTTGAAAATTGATTTTATTTGATATTAGAATGGCTACTCCAGCTTGCTTCTTCTGACCATTTGCTTGGAAAATTGTTTTCCAGCCTTTCACTTTGAGGTAATGTTTGTCTTTGTCTCTGAGGTGTGTTTCCTGTAGGCATCAGAATGCAGGGTCCTCGTTGCATATCCAGTTTGTTAATCTATGTCTTTTTATTGGGGAGTTGAGGCCATTGATGTTGAGAGATATTAAGGAATAGTGATTATTGCTTCCCGTTATATTCATATTTGGATGTGAGGTTATGTTCGTGTGCTTTCATTCTCTTTGTTTTGTTGCCAAGACGATTAGTTTCTTGCTTCTTCTAGGGTATAGCTTGCCTCCTTATGTTGGGCTTTACCATTTATTATCCTTTGTAGTGCTGGATTTGTAGAAAGATATTGCATAAATTTGGTTTTGTCAGGGAATATCTTGGTTTCTCCATCTATGTTAATTGAGAGTTTTGCAGGATACAGTAACCTGGGCTGGCATTTGTGTTCTCTTAGGGTCTGTATGACATCAGTCCAGGATCTTCTGGCCTTTATAGTTTCTGGCGAGAAGTCTGGTGTGATTCTGATAGGTCTGCCTTTATATGTTACTTGACCTTTTTCAAACCTTACTGCTTTTAATATTCTTTCTTTATTTTGTGCGTTTGGTGTTTTGACTATTATGTGACGGGATGTGTTTCTTTTCTGGTCCAATCTATTTGGAGTTCTGTAGGCTTCTTTTATGTCCATGGGTATCTCTTTTTTTAGGTTAGGGAAGTTTTCTTCTATGATTTTGTTGAAGATATTTACTGGTCCTTTGAGCTGGGAGTCTTCACTCTCTTCTATACCTATTATCCTTAGGTTTGATCTTCTCATTGAGTCCTGGATTTCCTGTATGTTTTGGACCAGTAGCTTTTTCCGCTTTACTTTATCTTTGACAGTTGAGTCAATGATTTCTATGGAATCCTCTGCTCCTGAGATTCTCTCTTCCATCTCTTGTATTCTGTTGGTGAAGCTTGTATCTACAGCTCCTTGTCTTTTCTTTTGGTTTTCTATATCCAGGGTTGTTTCCATGTGTTCTTTCTTGATTGCTTCTATTTCCATTTTTAATTCCTTCAACTGTTTGATTGTGTTTTCCTGAAATTCTTTCAGGGATTTTTGCGATTCCTCTCTGTAGGCTTCTACTTGTTCTCTAAGGGAGTTCTTCACGTCTTTCTTGAAGTTCTCCAGCATCATGATCAAATATGATTTTGAAACTAGATCTTGCTTTTCTGGTGTGTTTGGATATTCCATGTTTGTTTTGGTGGGAGAATTGGGCTCTGATGATGCCATGTAGTCTTGGTTTCTGTTGCTTGGGTTCCTGCGCTTGCCTCTCGCCATCAGATTATCTCTAGTGTTACTTTGTTCTGCTATTTCTGACAGTGGCTAGACTGTCCTATAAGCCTGTGTGTCAGGAGTGCTGTAGACCTGTTTTCCTCTCTTTCAGTCAGTTATGGGGACAGAGTGTTCTGCTTTCGGGCGTGTAGTTTTTCCTCTCTACAGGTCTTCAGCTGTTCCTGTGGGCCTGTGTCTTGAGTTCACCAGGCAGCTTTCTTGCAGCAGAAAAGTTGGTCTTACCTGTGGTCCCGAGGCTCAAGTTCGCTCGTGGGGTGCTGCCCACGGGCTCTCTGCAGCGGCAGCAACCAGGAAGACCTGTGCCGCCCCTTCCGGGAGCTTCAGTGCACCAGGGTTCCAGATGGCCTTTGGTGTTTTCCTCTGGCGTCCGAGATGTGTGCACAGAGAGCAGTCTCTTCTGGTTTCGCAGGCTTGTCTGCCTCTCTGAAGGTTTAGCTCTCCCTCCCACGGGATTTGGGTGCAGAGAACTGTTTATCCGGTCTGTTTCCTTCAGGTTCCGGTGGTGTCTCAGGCAGGGGTCCTGCCGCTCCTGGGCCCTCCCCCACGGGAGCCCAGAGGCCTTATACAGTTTCCTCTTGGGCCAGGGATGTGGGCAGGGGTGGGCAGTGTTGGTGGTCTCTTCCGCTCTGCAGCCTCAGGAGTGCCCACCTGACCAGGTGGTGAGGCCTCTTTCCCAAGGGGTCTGGGAGCAGAGAGCTGCTGCGGGCCGGGATCTGCGGGCGTGGGACCTTCGGCAAACACAGGACATGCCCGGTCCTAGCTGAACTCTGCCTCTGTGTGTCCCGATCTCACCAGGCAGCTCTCTTGCAGCAGACAAGTTGGTCTTACCTGTGGTCCCGAGGTTCAAGTTTGCTCACGGGGTGCTGCCCACGGGCTCTCTGCGGCGGCAGCAACCAGGAAGACCTGTGCCGCCCCTTCCGGGAGCTTCAGTGCACCAGGGTTCCAGATGGCCTTTGGTGTTTTCCTCTGGCGTCCGAGATGTATGTACAGAGAGTAGTCTCTTCTGGTTTCCCAGGCTTGTCTGCCTCTCAAGCATTCACATTTTGATCATCCGTCTTGAGTTTCATTTGTTCTAGGCATCTAGGGTAATTCAAGCATTTGGGCTAATAGCCACTTATCAATGAGTGCATACCATGTATGTCTTTCTGTGATTGGGTTAGCTCACTCAGGATGATATTTTCCAGTTCCAGTTCTGGGTCCTGCTAAGACTGAACCCCCAGTGAACTAGACTGGTGGGGGGAGGGCGGCAATGGGTGGAGGGTTGGGAGGGGAACACCCATAAGGAAGGGGAGGGGGGAGGGGGATGTTTGCCCGGATACCGGGAAAGGGAATAACACTCGAAATGTATATAAGAAATACTCAAGTTAATAAAAAAAATAAAATGTAAAAAAAAATTCAGATGTAATTAATAAATAAGTTACTAAATCAGTAAAAAATCAATTTCCTACAGTGAGTAATAAACAAAACAGAATGTTGCATCTCAATTCTGAGAACGTTTCTGCTGTAGTGCCACTCATAGATTCAATTCTTCCATTCCCCTGATCTTCCTGTCTGGGATTCTCATTCTTTCAATGGCTGACTTGCTCAACAGTTCCTAAATTATTTACTCCACATTCTTTCTTCTTTCATTACATTGCTGTCTCTTGTTTCCCCACCGAACCATTACCTTTCTTTATCCCTACTTAATTCCATTATCATTGATTTCCTGTTTCTGCTAATACACAGCCTACTGAGTACATTTACTCTTGCCTTTAGGGCTGGTCACTTGGTATTGGGCAACTATTTAGGGGACTCATGCCTGGGAACGACTAATTCTCCCCATCCCAGCACTGATTGATCACCTATACCTCTTCATCTAGGAATGGACCATGGTGAGATTTCCCCCATCCACCTTGATATGTCAACATGTGCTGTCTTTGTTTAGGTCTGCTTTTAATGGCCATAATTTTTGAGATTTCACGGGTGTAGAACCCTAGATATATAGAAGATGCAGTCTTGTAACAGATTTTAACATAACCAAAAAAGTGTCAAAAGTTCTGACTAAACTCAGTCTTGGATGTGAGTCTAACTAAAGAATAGAAGTAAGACAAACTTCTAGTCCGGTGAACTTAAGGACCCCAGTATTAAAAATCTACTGGTGTTCTTCAGAGCAGCGCATTTCTTCTGAGAATTTGCAGGACTCTTTATGTCTAAACATGACTGCTGGAATACTTGGGTTCAGCAGGTAGAAGGAACTTGTATTATGACTTAAATTTCTATTTAATACACCTGTTGTTCGAATGTCACTGCTCTTCTCAACTGTGACTACAGCTGTTACACCCAGTTACACCGTGTCAGCTTCCTACAGAGAGATCTTTGCTGGAGTGTGTAAAGGGGCCACTCTCAGGATACGGAAGCGGCTGACGTAGTGTGAAAGGTGCCATTGCACATTTTCAATCTGCTTCCTGCACGGTCAGGCTTGCCCCACACCACTCATCTTTGGAAGACCACTTGCATCCAGTTTTCTCTGCTTCTTTCCAGATTTCCTCTCTGCTTCCTGGCTTGTCTTGGCAAGGCACTGTGCTTTCAGATTTTCATGGGCTGCCGTGTCAGTTACTGTCCATCACCTTGCATGTTCGGTCCTCAACCTCTCAGGTTCGGCTGGGATTTGTGGATGCTGGTCTCCTTGTAGTCAAGCTGAGGAAGAACCAGAGACAAGCATGCATGTTTATTGTCTTGTAAATTTGGGAGATCCTTTCCCTGGGTTTCAATGCTAAATTCATGGAGAAGAGCCAAATCCTGCCACAAATCTTTCTCTGTCCAAATCTCAGAAAGAACAATGAGCACACAGAATATAGTATAAATTGCGAAATTGTATATGCTATAAGGCTGCATCAGAGAGAAGGGACAGTGTGAGATGAGCCTAGCTCCATTTTATATCATTTGACTGGCATGTAAAGCATTAGTTCATGCTTCAAAATTGAACATAGATATAAAACACTCATTTAAATAGGTGGTGGTATTAATAATTATCATTAAACTAATTCTTCATATACATCTAAACAAATCTTTGAGTATATATCAGATATACAATTAAATTCCTTAAATACTTATTATGTTGATACTATATTTTCTCTGATAAATAAAAGCTCATGTCCTTCAAACAAATCTGCTTTAAGTAATTCACAGCAAACAATCAGGTGACATAACTCATAATAATGGTGTATTTAAGCCACAGTTAAGTGGTTTTCATTCAACATCTTTTGAACTAGTTTTCTCTAAAATTATGCTTATAAAGCCAAAGTGCCATATATTCTGCTGACAGCTACATGATTTTAGTGAAATTTACCTCAAAGCAAATGTTATCTTGGTAAAGACCTTCATTTTACATATTGCATGCAATACAGCGTATAAGAGAGAAACACTAGATTTTAATCAAGGTGGAAAAATGAAGCAATTAAATCAATGAAAAATCTGAAGGAATATAATAAAAGTGGATGAAATCTTCAACCCTAAGGAAAATGATCCCTTGCCATGAAATACCATTGATGTTCGTGTTCGAGCATTGAATGAGAAACAGCCCCAAGGAGATGTGTTCGAGATATAAACAAGAACCTGGTAGTAACCCAGAAATGGGAGAAAGCTGTCACGAGGGAGAACAGGACCAAGTTCAGAAAAGAAAAACATACCTTGATATTGTCAATTCCAAAAGAAAAACAGTGTAGAATCCATTAGAAAAACCATGGTGGAGGAGAAATTTAAAGAAACAAAAACCTCTCAACTCATAGAATTGCCTACTGCAAATACTGGAGTACAAGAAGCCTGCTTCATTGAATGTCTTGTAGAGCATCTTAAGGACACTGCTGAAAGTTTTATAATGAAAAAACACTCATATACCAGGTCTTACCTTAAATGTTGAGAGCAAAAATTAACCGATAAATAGGATTGAAGTCACAATCCTATTTTCTTTGAAAAGTTTCTTTTAGCATTTTGGAGGCAGTATCATTTTTATAATGTAAACACACCACTTAACATTAGTCTTTTGCTTTTAAATCTTTTCAACCTGCCAAAGGCATGCTGACTTTGCTGCTGGTCACTTCCCCAAACCATGCAAACCTCAAAGGCAAGTTTAGCAGATCAGAGGCAAACCACTGCCTGAGCTAGGACTAAGCTAAAACCTGTCCCTTTCTCCGCTCTGCACGAGTCATAAGGACACTATGACATTTGCAATAGAAAAGAATACTTACATTTTGAAACCAGTTCATACGATTGACTTCATTGTGGAGGCTCCCCTCTTCTCTTGATTCAGTCATGTATTTGAACAAAAGCTTTATTTTTTCCCTCCTTCTTTCCTATTGAATTATTTTCTCAATATCCCATTTATACTGACATACAATTTCTTGTAATGAGCACAGATTCTAAGATTTTAAAATGTGTAACTTTTCAACCGTTTCTTAGTATTTTAACCTGGGCCTTATGCATGCTAGGTAAGTACTCTTCCACGGAGCAGTACCTCAACCATATTCTTTATTCTTACGTTGGCTTTGCTGCCTTTTGCAAAACACCAAACATCCTGTTCCTGTTTTATCTACAAGAAACCAGGTTCTTCCCATGAGGAATATGGAAAGAACACTTCCCCCTCTCTCCTTCAAACACTGTTTAAGGTGCCACTGACTTTTATCCATTACCCACAATGTTAAATTGTCTACCCAAACAATGCATATACACAGCAAGACTATACAAAAGAAAAATTATAATGAAGAGAAAAGTGATTACTGATGAGAGAATATATGCAGTTATTCTGTTAATTCTCTGTTACCTAGGTTTTTTCTTCATTTTTTGCTTTGTTTCGTTTTGTCAATTTTTACATGTCACCGAAGTCTAGTTGTACCTATGCTCCTAGTCTGCTCATTTTTCTTATTTACTTTCTCATTGCATTTTCTTTGGGGGTGAGCATGTAACAATTATTTTAAGCAGATCATCAATTATATTCATTCATACCCAAAGCTACATTATTTAACTTCACCCACTCATCAATGCCAAAATCAGACCCTTTTTATTATTTATCTATTTTATATCTATTTATTTTAATATGGCAGAAGGAACCCAGGGCCTCACACATGCTCAGCAGACACTCCAACATTGGGCATAGCTCAGACTCTAGATCTTGTTTATCTTTTTTGTACTCTGACTTCCACAGTTTAAAAGCAGCCTGTGCATTCTCTGTGCAGTACAGTACTGATCAGTGTTAACCTTACTGCCTGCCTTTTGCTTTCATGCCTGTGTCTGGTTTCACTTCACTTCCATTTGAGCAAGTCTTCTCAGCATTTCTTTCAAGGAGGATCTACTAGCAACGAATTCCTTTGTTTAGTTATCTAGATAAAATAATTTGTACTTTATTTTTTCTTTTCTTTCATTTGTTTGTTTTTGTTTTATTTTATTTATTTAGTTTTCTTTGTTCATTCTTGAGAGACAGTTTTGTGGCAAACAAGGTTCTCCTGTTTGGCTTCAAATTTTCCACTTAGATTTTTTTTCTCTCTAGTTCTTAGTTCATTAATAATTTACTGAGTTGCTTGTAGGATGATCCATATTTGCATATTTCTTTGGCATCATTTTCTGGAGATTAAATTTCCTCCTTGCTTACATCATCTTGCTCTGTTTCTTAGTGTGTCATGGAACTCTGTTAGAATCCACACATCTTTTTTTTCTGTATCCACTTTATTCTACCACTCTGTAACTCACATTAGTCACCCAATGAGTTCAACACATTAAGGAGACATGTTGGTTGGGAGTAACGTTTATGAGGATGGAGGAGTGATGAAGCCAAGGATACCGGCAGATAATTCAAGCCCTCACTGAAATATAGAAGTGGTTCTCATCCGAGAACACGAAGACTGTATGCACAGAATGTTCCTTAAACTTCAAGAGTCTAATGGTGGGAATCCATCGAGCAGCATCTTGCTTAGATGTTTTTAAATTTAAAACCAATAATTAAAGGGAAATGATTAGAATCAACAATTATTGTCTTCCCCTTATGCCACCTCAAACCAGTGAGACTGTTGGAAAGGATGTGATAGTGAGTAGCACAGGTTTCCACCCGGGGGCCACTGAGGTCTTGAGAGAGAATACTTGGAATTCAGTTAGAGCTCTGTCCCTGACCTGGTTGGAGAACAGCTGGGTCTTCATATCACTGGGAAATCATGTGGCAGCAGCTATCTCATGTCCTTCAGTGAACTTTCGTGTCAATCACATATAGTATATGTGATTTGAACCATAGTTTGCCTTTCTTCTTTTTCTCCTTTCTTTTTTTTTTTTTATTTTTATTAACTTGAGTATTTCTTATATACATTTCAAGTGTTATTCCCTTTCCCGGTTTCCGGGCAAACATCCCCCTCCACCCTCCCCTTTCTTGTCGGTGTTCCCCTCCCCATCCTCCCCCCATTGCCGCCCTCCCCCCAACAATCTAGTTCACTGGGGGTTCAGTCTTAGCAGGACCCAGGGCTTCCCCTTCCACTGGTGCTCTTACTAGGATATTCATTGCTACCACACATCTTAAAGGACAGATTTTTATCAGGTATTGCCTTCTTCTATAATTTTGTTGAAGATATTTACTGACCCTTTAAGTTAGAAATCTTTGCTCCCTTCTACACCAGGTATCCTTGGAATTGGTCTTCTCATTGTGTGCTGAATTTCTGGGATGTTTTGGGTTAAGAGCTTTTTGCATTTTACATTCTTGACTGTTGTGTCAATGTTTTCTATGATATCTTCTGCCCCTGAGATTCTCTGTTCTATCTCTTGTATTCTGTTGGTGATGTTTGCATCTATGTCTCCTGATCTCTTTCTCTGTTTTCTACCTCCAGGGTAATCTCCCTTTGTGATATCTTTATTGTTTCTATTTTGATCTGTAGATCCTAGATGGTTTTGTTCAATTGTTTCACAAGTTTTGTTGTGTTTTCTTGTAATTCATTAAGGGACTTTTGTGTTTCCTCTTTAGGGATTTCTATCTATTTACCTGTATTCTTCTGTATTTCTTTAAGGGAGTTATTTATGTCCTTCTTAACTCTTAATGGACTCAATTCCCCAATAAGAAAACATAGACTAATAGACTGGATACATAAACAGGATGCAACATTTTGCTGCATACAGAAAGCTCACCTCAGTAACAAAGACAGACACTATCTCAGAGTAAAAGGCTGGAAATTTTTTTTCCAAGTAAATGGTTTCAAAGTCAAGCTGGAGTAGCCATTCTAATACCAAATAAAATCAACATTGAACCAAAAGTTTTCAAAAAAGGTAAGGAAGGACACTTCATACTCATCACAGGAAAAATCTACTACGATGAACTTTCAATTCTGAACATCTATGCTCCAAATGCAAGGACACCTGGATTCATAAAAGAAACTTTACTAAAGCACAAAGCACAAATTGTACCTTATACAATAATACTGGCAGACTTCAACACCCCACTCTCATCAATGGTCAGATAATGGAAACAGAAACTGAACAAACAAAACAATGAAACTAACAGAAGTTATGAGCCAAATGGATTTAACAGCCATCTATAGAACATTTCAACCTAAAACAAAAAAAAATATACATGATTCTCAGCACCTCACAGTACCCTCTTCAAAACTGACCACATAATTGGTCACAAGACAGGCCTCAAAAGATACAAGAAGACTGAAATAATCCCTTGCATCCTATCAGATCACCATGGACTAACATGCTCAATAACAACAAAAACAGCAGAAAGCCCAGATACACATGGAAACTGAATAACACTCAAATCAATGATACCATGGTCAAGGAAAAAAACAAAAAAAAGCAAAGACTTTTAGAATTCAATGAAGATAAAGGCACAACATACCCAAACTTATGAGACACAATGAAAGCAGTGCTAAGAGAAAAACTCATAGCTCTGAGTGCCTCCAAAAGGAAACTGGAGAGAGCATACACTAGCAGCTTGACAGCACACCTGAGAGCTCTAGAACAAAAAAGAAAAAAATACACCCAGGAGAAGTAGATGACAGGAAATAATCAAACTCAGGGCTGAAGTCAACCAAATAGGAACAAAAAGAACTGTACAAAGAATCAACAAAACCAAGAGCTGGTTCTTTGAGAAAATCAAAAAGTTATATAAACCTTTAGCCATGGTAACCAGAGGTCACAGAGAGTGTATCCAAATTAAGAAAATCAGAAATGAAAAGGGAGACATAACAACAGAATCTGAAGAAATTAAAAAAAATCATCAGATCCTACTACAAAAGCCTATATTCAACAAAACTGCAAAATCTGGATTAAATGGACAATTTTCTAGACAGATACCAGCTACCAAAGTTAAATCAGGATCAAATAAACCATGTAAACACTCCCATATCCTCTAAAGAAGTAGAAGCAGTCATTAAAAGTCTCCCAACCAAAAAAACGACTAGGGTTTAGTGCAGAATTTTATTAGGCCTTCAGAGAAGACCTAATATCAAAATTCTACAAACTATTTCATGAAACAGAAACAGAAGGAACATTATCCAATTCGTTTGATGAAGCTACAATTATGCTCATACCTAAACCACACAAAGACACAACAAAAAGAGAACTTTAACCAATTTCACTTATGAATATCAATGCAAAATAATAAAATTCTCACAAAACAGTTCAAGAGCACATCAAAAGGATCATTCATTTTGATCAAGTAGACTTCATCCCAAGGATGCAAGGATGGTTGAATATATGGATATCCATCAATATAATCTACTAAATGAACAAATTCAAGGGAAAAAAAACACATGGTCATCTCATTAGATGCTGAGAAAGCATTTGACAAATTTCATCACCTCTTCATGATAAAAGTCCTGGAAAGAACAGGAATTCAAGGCCCATACCTAAACACAGTAAAAGGAATATACTGCAAACCAGTAGCCAACATCAAATTAAATGGAGAGAAACTTCGAAGCAATCCCACTAAAATCAGGGACTAGAGAAGGTTGCTTACTCTCTCCCTACCTATTTTAATATAGTACTCAAAGTCCTAGCCAGAGCAATTAGAAAACAAAAGCAAGTCAAAGGGATACAAATTAGAAAGGAAGAAGTCAAATATTTGCAAATGATAAGATAATATACTTATGTGACCCCAAAAATCCCACCAGAGATCTCCTAAACCTGATAAACAACTTAAGGAAAGTGGATGGATATAAAATTAACTCAAAGAAATTAGTAGTCTTCCTATACTCAAAGGACAATCAGGCTCAGAAAGAAATTAGGGAAACGACACCCATCACAATAGTCACAAATAATATAAAATACCTTGCTTTGACTCTAACCAAGCAATGAAAGATCTATATGACAAGAACTTCAAGTCTCTGAAGAAAGAAACTGAAGAAGATCTCAGAAGATGGAAAGACCTTCCATGCTCATGGATTGGCAGTATTAATATAGTAAAAATGGCCATCTTATCGAAAGCAACCTACAGATTCAATGCAATCCCCACCAATAATCCGACTCAATCTTCATAGAGTTAGAAAGATCACTTTGCAAAATCATTTAAAATAACAAAAAACCCAGGTTAGCAAAAACTATTCTCAACAACAGAAGAACTTCTGAGGAAATCATCAACCCTGACCTCAAGCTTTATTACAGAGCAATAGTAATAAAAACTCTATGGTATTGGTACAGAGACAGGCAGGTAGATCAATGGAATAGAATTGAAGACCCAGAAATGAATCCACACACCTATGGTCACTTGATCTTTGACAAAGGAGCTAAAACCATCTAGTGGAAAAAAGATAGCATTTTCAACAAATGGTGCTGGTTCAACTGGAGTTCAGCATGTAGAAGAATGCAAATTGATCCGTTCTCATAACCTTGTACAAAACTCAAGTCCAAGTGGATCAAGGACCTCCACATCAAACCAGATACACTGAAAGTTAATAGAAGAGAAAGTGGTGAAATGTCTCAAAGACTTGGGCATAGGGGAAAATTTCCTGAACAGAACAGCGATGGCTTATGCTCTAAAACCAACAAATGGTACTTTGTAAAATTGTAAAGCTATAAAGAAAGGACACTGTAAATAGTACAAACAGCAATCAACAGATTGGTATAACCCTATTAAAAATGGGGTACCGAGCTAAACAAAGAATTCTCAACTGAGGAATATGGAATGGCTAAGAACCACTAAAGAAATGTTTAACATCCTTAGTCATCAGGGAAATGTAAATAAAAACAATCCAGAGATTCCACCTCACACCAGTCAGAATGGCTAAGGTAAAAAAACTCAGGTGACAACAGATGCTGGCAAGGATGTGGAGAAAGAGGACATTCCTCTATTGTTGGTGGGATTTGCAAACTGGTACAATGATTGTGGAAATCAGTCTGGAGGTTCCTCAGAAAATTGGACATAGTACTTACCTGAGGCCCCAGCTTTACCACTCCTGGGCATATACCCAAAAGGTGCTCCATCATATAGCTAGGACATATGTTCCTCTCTGTTCATAGTAGCCTTATTTATAATAGCCAGAAGCTGTAAAGAACCCGGGTGTCCTTCAATGGAGGAATATATACAGAAAATGGGGTACAGTTACACAATGGAGTACTACTCAACTATTAAAAACAATGACTTCATGAAATACTTGGGCAAAGGGATGGAACTAGAAAATATCATCCTGAGTGAGGTAGCCCAGTCACAGACGAATACGCATGGTATGCACTCACTGATAAGTGGATATTAGTCCAAAAGCTCAGAATACCCAAGATAAAATTCACAGACCACATGAAACTCAAGAAGGAAAACCAAAGTGTGTATACTTAAGTCCTTCTTAAAAGGTGGGAACAAAATAGTCACAGGAGAAAATACAGAGACAAAGCATGGAGCAGAGACAGAAGGAAAGGCCATCTAGAAACTGCCCCACCTGGGGATCCATCCCATATACAGATCCAAACCCAGACACTATTGCTGATGTCCAAAATGTTTGCTGACAGGAGCCTGATATGGCTGTTCCTGAGAGGTTCTGCCAGAGCCTGACAAATACAAAGGCAGATAGGATGCTTGCAGCCAACCATTGGACTGAGCCCCAAGGAGTTGGAGAAAGCACTGAAGGAGATGAGGGGTTTTGCAAGGCCATAGGAAGAACAACTGTATGAAACCAACCAGACCCTCCCAGAACTCGTAGGGACTAAACCATAAACCAAAGAGTATACATGGAAGGACCCATGGTTCCAGCTGCATATATAGCAGAGGATGACCTTGTGGGCTATCAGTGGGAGGAGAGGCCCTTGGTCCTGGGAAGGTTTGATGCCCCAATATCAGGGAATTCCATGGAAGGGAGTCAGAAGTAGATGGGTGGTTGGGGGAGCACCGTCATAGAAGTAGAGGGAGAAAGTATGGGATAGGAAGTTTCTGTATGGGAAACCAGGAAAGGGGGTAACATTTGGAATGTTAATAAATAAAATATTCAATAAATATAAATAAATAAATAAATAAATAAATAATTAAATAAATAAGTAAATAATCAATTTTTTAAAAGGACTTGTTTGTTGGGAGATCTTAATTCCTCATGGATCTGAAGCACTAAGGTTCCCTGTAGCTGCCACAAGTTGCCCTGAAGTCTTTGGTTTCCAAGGTTGCCTGAATTCCTCGAGCATCTTAGAAACCCTTACCAAGCTGAGACATGCAAGCCTTGAGGAAGCCTCCCTTGCAGGCTGTACCCTGCTTAAATTAAGCTTTTGAACATGTGTCCCCATTTTCTATCTCTCCTTCAGGATGGCTGCTGGTCTTCACTAACCTCTGACAATTATAAGAGACCCCCCCCCAGTCTAAGGAAATGTCACGGCAGGGAGGTGGAAAGGGGTGGGTGGTTGGGTAGGGGGAAAGCCCTCATAGAAGAAAGGGGAGGGGGAAGGTGTTAGAGAGTTTATGAATGGGAAACTATTAAAGGGGATAACATTTGAAATGTAAATAAAAATATCCAATAAAACAAAATATGATTCTAAAATAAAAAGAAGACGCAGAGCACACACTTGCTGTTAGCATACTCAGACATCCAAACCTGAGGCAGTCATTTAAGAAACTAGAGAGATGGATGCCGGACACGGTTCTATTCCTCTACAGGAAGACACTCTGTTTGTTTTCACTTGCTTGTATTACCCCACACATTCTGCTCTAGTGGAGGCCAGAGACTGCTCAATGAATACTGCAAACTGTACTGCTTCCTCTTAGCCACCCCTATTTCCTTCAAATGCACAGACTGAGGCAGAACATAGGTTAATCCTTAAGGTAGCTCCTACCTCCTGTATGTTCTCCATTGATCTCACCCTTCATCTCCCCTTGAATTGATTCATTTTATTCTTATGCTTCATTGATATTGTTGATTATTTTATATTCTAAACACAGTTTAGAATGAACTTTAAATTCGTCATCTAATTTCCTGATCCACCAGTGATGTTGGGAAGATGGCAGTCTCTAGATAGAATCACATCCTAGTAGAAGGCTAGCACCATTTCTTCATTGTCTTTATATTTTATGAACTAAGTTTTTCTCCTTTTGCAAACTTTGTTTTCTTCCTCTAGACTCTCTTCAGTTTGGAAAATGTCATCTTTTCTAAGTAAAATTTTTTCTTCTCTTGAAGTTTATGTTATCTATTAGTTATAAAGTTTATTCTCTATAATTATGTTTTTCAAAAGTATTCAAATACTTTATGTGATTTCTTATGTATTTTTTGCATTTTATGCGGTATATTTTAATGATATTCTTCCTGTACCCAACTGCTTCCAGATGCCCCTCATTATCTTCCAGAATTCATTTTCTCTCTTAAAACAAAACAAAACAAAAAATTTGCAAAAAATCTACATATACCAAAACAAAACCAATCAAAAAAACAATAGCTCAAGCATGTAGTCGATTTTGTGTCATTGTATGGTCTATGCTACAGTGTGCTTGATGTACCCAGCAACTCTCCATTGAGGAAAAACTGACTTTTTTTCTCTTGCAGCAATGAACAATTGCAAAAAGCTTCTTGGTTCATGCTGAGACTTTGTGTCCACTTCTGCTTCGCCCCTTTTTTGTAAACTGGATATTCTCTTGAGAGAAGTGAAAATAGAAGAAAAAAAAGAGGTGTGTGTGGAAATACTGTAAGGTTTGTGTCATTGATTATCCAGTCTGCTTTTTCTTGCCTTCCCCAGATGTTATCATCCCCCAAAGAGTTTGCCCTCAGTTGTCTCTATTTAATTTCCCATTTCTGGAAGTTTACAAATACATATAAGGTATAGTCTTCTCTATTAAACTGATATATTGTCCTGTTCTCTCTAATGTGTTTATTTCTTTACATTTAATTCACTGAGGTTTGTGAGACAGGTTTAGAAGATGTTGACCTGCCCCCTCCTCATTCACTACCTGAGAACACAAAGATCTAGATGGAGCACAGTTAGTTCCTATAACTGATAGTTTCGCCACATGCTCCATAACATCATAACATCTTTTAATGTATGACCACCCTTTGCCACTACAAACCCACTCATGTGGCTGACTCATGATTAGTAGCTCTTTCCATTGCTTGAGGCTTGGTCTGCACCTGACTCTCTCATTGGAGAGCATCTTCACAGCATGGGTCTTGGCAACTGCACTTCATTCCTCTGATCAGAAGACTTATTGGAATCGTGCCCAGGTCATCGAATAGATTATGAGGATTTTATTTTTATTCCTGAAAATATTTTATTTATTTATTTATTTATTTATTTATTTATTTATTTATTTACATCCCAAAGGCATCCTCCTTTCAGGTATGCCCTCATAGAGCTCCTTCCCCAGGCTCCTCCACTTCTCCTCTGAGAGGGTGGGACTTCCCCTGGTACTCCCGCACCCATGGCACATCCTCTCTCACTGAGATCAGACAAGGTAGCTCTGTTGGGAAGTGGATTCCACATTCAGGCACTAGCTTTAGAGATAGACTAACTCCATTTGTTGGGGGACCAACGTGAAGACTGAACTGCATGTCTGCTACATATGTGCAGGGACCTTGGTCCAACCCATGTATGCTCTTTGGTGAGTGCCCAGTCTCTGAGAGGTCTCATGGGTGCAGGTTAGTTGAGTCTGTTCGTCTTCCTGTGGAGTTCTTATCCCCCTTAGGGCCTTCAATTCTTCCCCCAGCTCTTCCATAAGAACTCAGATGTCCCTCAACCAAAGATCGATACAGAAAATGTGATTCATTTACACAATGGAATACTATTCAGCTATTTAAAACAAGGTCATAGTGAATTCTGCAGGAAATGGGTGGAACTAGAAGATTTACTGAGTGAGGTAACTCAAACCCAAAAGGACATGCATAGCATATACTTACGGATAGTGGATATTGTCATAAAGTACAGATTAGGAGAATTTTAACACAAAAATCATCCAAGGTCAAGGGAACAGAGATATTTTGAGAATATAGGGATTGTGATTTAAACACCAAGGTCAATATAAGGTCAGTTGTGCTGTTGATCATTTGAGCTTCAATTGAAGCCCCCCCGACCCCTCTTAAATATTTCTCTAATAATGTTTTGTAGATTTTACCATGGTTACTAGAGTAGGCAGCTAGCTTCTCAAATGACCAATTGTGAGCCTTCCCTTCTATTTAGGTATCCATAACCTATATAGTTCCTGTGTATAAATGTGACCCAGCTGTCTTAATGGACTCTAATCACTATGATGTGAAAACCTGCTGGTGGTGGTAGCAAGAAGACTCTGGATCTCTCTCTCTCTCTCTCTTTCTCTCTCTCTCTCTCTCTCTCTCTCCCTTTCCTTCCTCTCCTTCTTCCCCTCCCCCTCTTTCTTGCAGCCCCCTTTCCTCTTCCTGTGTCTCTGAGCCCTAGATCACCTGTAGTCCAGTTGCAGTATTAAGAGTTTCCCAATAAGTATGAGATAAGACTGAGGAAGACCTTGTGACAGCAGCCAGAGTATACTGAGACCTTGCACATAGCTAGACCAACTGATACTTCAGAGACCCTGAGAGAAAAAAAGTACTCAAGCTGTCTCCAAATTCTTAAGCAACAGAAAACTATGCAATATTGCATATCTTGTATGTGAAGTATCTTACTTTTCAACCAGTCATATAAGATTAGATATGAAATTCTGAGAAACACAATACAGCATAGATAATATGTTTTTAAAAACCCTCTTCCTATATAATGAATCTTAAGAAGTAATTATTCCTATATATATAAATGCAAATTTATAAAAAATAGACATAGATCAATCAGAATGCTTTCCAAAAAGGTGTCTATGAATTTACTAAATGTTGCCTTTGCTTTTCTACATTAACAGTATAGCATCATTTGTTTTATGCTGTAGCATTCTAGAAAGCACAAATAAGCATAAGTTACTAATAGGGAATACTCCTGGAAATAAAGTAAACTGAATGTCAAGATTAAATACAGTTCAAGATTAAATAATGATGGCCTATTATTTAAAAACACTAAATTTGATACTCAATAAAATGGAGATAAGAATTGACCAGAAGGAAATTGGACTGATGGCCATCCTGTTCAATAGGAAACAATTCATAGTATTTTAGTACATGTAAGCAATGTTTAATGGGTAGAAAGTCAGCTCCATAGGGAAGAGCACTTGTTAGTCTTGTAGAGGACTAGAGCTCAGCTCCCAGCATATGGAAGGAGAGAGAGGCTTACCACCACACTGTTTACTAGTTCCAGGTGATCCAACTTCCTTTTCTGGTCTCCACAGGTACCCTTGCAAATGGTCATGCATATACACTAGCAAACACAATACACATAAATAAAATAAAATAAATATTTCAAAAAATATTGAAAAGTATATGTCTTTGTATCTAGGAGTCATTGGTTGGGTTATTTTCATTTAAAAACTTTAATAAAATAAATTACATATATGACATGTTAATTTTTATGATTCTTATTTATAAAGCATTAATAAACAATCAAAAAATAACAATATGGAGGTTTGGCCTCCCACAAAAGTACAGCTCTATACATACACTGTATCATAGTGCCAATGGTTTTGTTTTTAAGCTTAGATGAGTGAAGCAAAATTAAAGGTCTATCATGTTACTAAATGTGTTCATCCAAGCTAGAAATTTGATTGACAGATGGAATTCATTATGAAGTCACAACAGGAAGATGAAATGAGTCAATTTTTACCAGTATAAAATGAACAAATCAAACCAAAACCAAAATCAAAACCATTCACACTTTTCTGCATAAACTTCTAAATTGTGTAGAAGATGCTAAAATCTCTATAGCTGATATAATGAAAAGTATAAAATTATTAGACAGAACATTAATATCCTTCAGGATCCATTTCAGAAAAGAAAAACTTTCTTAAATAAAGTAATGGCATGTCTGAGATAGGGGACCTCATGTGAGAGTGCAGTTGTGTATGCTCCACAGTTAGACAACAACCTCAGTTTACCACTGCTGGACACTGAGTTCTTCAGGGTAGTTGGATCCTCCTTTTCACGAAGTTTCCAGAGTTATCCTGTTTGTCTAAGGGACTGAGATTGAGGACATGGTTTCACACCTGGGTTTATCTTGATGCTGTGGCTTTAAAGTCTGATCCTCATGCTTAACCAGCGATTGCTTTCCTTATAAAACCATGTTCCCACCACCTAAATGTGGAGAGATGTGCTGAACTTAATCAAGAGTAATCAATTCTTAGGTCAGAATTGGTCACATGACCCAACTAGCTCAAGCAATATATAAGTTCTGACTTATAGACTTGAGTTACTGCATATGTGGCCAAGTGCTGGAAATAGGTAAAATACTGAGTAGAGGCCTAGTTAGTCAAAATACACCCAGATTTGTACAAAGTCTGTTCAATAGGGAAGACAATGGGGCAAGGATCCAGTACATCTGCCAATCCTCAACTTACTGGTGGAATTATGTGTACCCTCGCTCTGATCTTCACCCATGACATTCCCTTGACCTTGAAAAATATTTCTCATTAACCTTAATGGCATGTTAATTATTTTTGTATTATATTATTCAAAATGTAGTTCTCTACATGTCTCCTCCCCAACAAGATTCCCTCTGGTTTAAGTGTCAAGTGTTGGGGTAAATATAAGTTCTTGTTAGTTCTGCATTAGGCAGTGGGATTCTTAAGATAGACACACAGTTTTCTTTCTGCCGACAAATTTGGAAAGCCTACCAATTGCAACAATCAGAGACATTGGAAGTAAAAGGCATCTGGTGGAATTTAGAAAAATATTCATTTGTACTCCAGAATCCACTGACTAAATTCATTAATCTGGTGTAATTAAACCATAGACTGCGTGGTCACTAGTGAATGAATTCCTGGTCTTCACTGAGGTGTTATTAATAACTCTTCCCCCTGCACTGCTCAGTTTTGCTCTCCTTCTCTGTTCTCAACACATCAGACACTGGAACTTTTTCAGATGAGGCAGTTTCTTCTGCTAAGGCATCCTACAGCTTCCCATATTACTTAGAGTAAATTCAAAATCTTTCAGGAATTTTGGGTAAGCTGGTCTCTGCCTGACATACATGTCCACCATATCTCAAATGGAACCATTTCTTTCATAATCAGTTCAGTATTCAAATGTCACTGGAGACACCTCTGGTTGGCCTGTCTACTTTGGTTTGGGCCTGGTCTGGATATCCCCTTAGTATCTATGGTGACTGAAAGTATAGTCCTATAATTGATGCTTGTGGGGCTGTGGTATGGGCCTACAGCAATGTGCAATATGTCTTTGGACATAACAACAGAATAGGAGTTAATCTTTCTGACTAACTTTTTCAGTAGTCCAGGCTTTTCCACATACAACTGCTAATGTAATATGATGGCAAATGGAGAAACTTTCATCAGAACTTGTAAAGTGGTAGCATACATTAATAATCTCAGGTGGGTAGTTTCTGCCTGAGCCTGGAAGCTGAACCAGTCCCACAGCTCTCTGCACTCAAATCCCCATTGGGGAGAGAATTGGACTGTCAGAAGTGGTGATAATCCTGAGAGCTCAGGGGAGACCGCCACTTCTACTCACATTCCTGGCCTAAGAGGAACTTGTCTGGAGCCCTCAGGACACACAAACCCAAGAAAAGTCTGGTACAGGACCTTTCTGGTTGCTGCTTGTACCCAGAGCTGACCTGGTCCCACAGTTCTCTGTGCACAAATCCAGCTGAAAGAAGAGAAGTCTACTGGAGTGTTGACACACAGACTTACAGGAGGGGCAAGCAACAGTCAAAGAAAGCAAGACAAGCTAACACCTGAGACAACCTGATGGTAAGAGGCAAGAGCAGGAACATAAGCAACAGAAATCAAGACTACTTGTCATCAACAGAGCATAGTTCTCCCACCAAAGAAATACTGGATATCCAAATACACTGGAAAAAAAGGAGATTTGGATTTAAAAATCATATCTCATGATGATAATAGAGGACTTTAAGAAGGACATAAATAACTCCATTAAAGAAATACAGGACAACACAGGTAGACAAGTAGAAGCCGTTAAGAAGGAAACACAAAAATCCCTTAAAGAATTACAGGAAGACACAACCAAACAGATGAAGGAATTTAACAAAAACCATCCAGAATTTAAAAATGAAAATAGAAACAATAAAGAAATCACAAAGGTAGACAACCCTGGAGATAGAAAACCTAGGAAAGAGATCAGAAGTCATAGATACAAGCCTCACCAAAAGAATACAAGAGATAGAAGAGTGAATCTCAGAGGCAGAAGATACCATAGAAAACATTGACACAACTGTCAAAAAAAATGTGAAACAAAAAAATGCTCCTAACCCAAAACATCCAGGAAATCTAGGACACAATGAGAAGATCAAACCTAAGGATAATAGGTATAGAAGAGAGCAAAGACTCACAACTTAAAGGGACAGTAAATATCTTCAACAAAATTATATAAGAAAACTTCCCTAACCTAAAGAAAGAGATGCCTATGAACATACAAGAAGCCTACAAAACTTCAAATAGATTGGACTAGAAAAGAAATTCCTGTAGTCACATAATAGTCAAAACACCAAATACACAAAACAAAGAAATATTAAAAGCAATAAGAGAAAAAGGTCAAGTAACATATAAAGGCAGACCTGTTAGAATTACACCAGACTTCTCACCAGAGAATATGAAAGCCAGAAGATCCTGGGCATATGTCATACAGACCCTAAGAGAACACAAATGCCAGCCCAGGCTACTATATCCAGGAAAAACTCTCAATTAACATAGATAAAGAAACTAAGATATTCCATGACAAAATCAAATTTACAGAATATCATACCACAAATCCAGCCCTTCAAAGGATATTAAATGGAAAATACCAACACAAGGAGAGAAACTACACCCTAGAAAAAGCAAGAAAGTAATCTCCTTGCAACCAAACCAAAAGAAGAGAGACATAAATATTATTCCACATCTAACAACAAAAATAACAGGAAACAACAGTCACTATTCCTTAATATCTCCTAATATCAATGGACTCAATTTCCAAATAAAAAGACAGACTAACAGACTGGATACCTAAAGAGGACCCAGCATTTTGCTGTGTATAGGAAACACACCTCAGAGACAAAGACAGACACTACCTCAGAGTAAAAGCCTGGAAAACAATTTTCTAAGCAAACAATCTGAAAAAACTTGCTGGTGTAGCCATTCAAACATCAAATAAAATCAACTTTCAACCAAAATTATCAAAAAAAAGATAAGGAAGAACACTTCATATTCATCAAAGGAAAAATCCATCAAGGTGAATTCCCAATCCTGAATATTTATGCTCCAAATGCAAGAGCACCTATATTAATAAAAGAATTACTAAAGCTCAAAGAACACATTGCACCTCACACAATAATAGTGGGAAATTTCAACACCCCACTCTCAGCAATGGACAGATCATAAAAACAGAAACTGACCAGAGACATAGAGAAACTAAAGTTAACGTTATTAACCAAATGAATTTAACTGATATTTACAGAACATTTCACCTTAAAACAAAAGAATATGCATTCTTCTCAGCACCTCATGGTTCCTTCTTCAAAATTGACCATATAATCTGTCACAAAACAGGCCTCAACAGATACAAGAAGATTGAAATCATGTATTCTATCAGATCACCACGGACTAAGGCTGGTCTTCAATAACAAGAAAAACGACAGAAAGCTCACATACACATGGAAATTGAACAATGCTCTACTCAATGTTTACTTGGTCAAGGAAGAAAGAAACAAAGAAACTAAAGTATTATTAGAATTTAATGAAACCAAAGGAACAACATATCCAAAATTATGGGACACAATGAAAGCAGTGCTAAGAGGAAAATTCAGTGCTCAGTGCCCCAAAAAGGAACTGAAGAGAGCATTCATTACCAACTGGACAGCACACCTATAAACTCTAGAACAAAAAGAAGCAAGTACACCCAAGAGGAGTAGATGGTTCAGAGCTGAAATCAACTAAATAGAAACAAAAAGAATTATAAAAAATCAACAAAATCAGAAGCTCTTGCTTTGAGAAAATCAACAAACAGATTAATCCTTAGGAAGACTAACAAGAGGGTACAGAAAGTGTACCTAAATTAACAAAATCAGAAAGGAAAAGGGAGACATAACAATAGATTCTGAGAAAATTCAAAAAATCAACAGATCCTACAACAAAAACCTATAGTCAACAAAACTGGAAAATCTGGATGAAATGGACAATTTTCTAGACAGATACCAGATATCAAAGTTAATTCAGGATCAGATAAACCATATAAGCAGTCCCATAATCCCTAAAGAAATAGAAGCAGTTATTAAAAGTTTCCCAACTAAGAAAAAAAAAGCCCAGGACCAGATAGGTTTAGTGGAGAATTCTATCACACCTTCATAGAAGACCTAATACCAATACTGTCCAAACTATTCCACAAAATAGAAACAGACGGAGCACTACCCAATTCTTTCTATGAAGCCACAATTATGCTTATACTTAAACCACACAAAGATGCAACAAAGGAAGAGAACTTCAGACCAATTTCCCTTATGACTATCACACAAAACTACTCAATAAAATTCTCGCAAACCAATTCCAAGGACACATCAAAAGGATCATCCATCCTGATCAAGTAGGATTCATCCCAGGGATGCAGGGATGGTACAATATACCGAAATCCATCAATGTAACCCACTATATAAACAAACTCAAGGAAAAAATCCACATGATCATCTCATGAGATGCTGAGAAACATTTGACAAAATTCAACACCTCTTCATGTTAAAAGGCTTGGAAAGATCAGGAATTCAAGTCCCATACACAAAAATAGTAAAAGCAATATATAGCAAACCAGTAACCAATATCAAACTAAATGGAGAGAAACTTGAAGCAATCCCACTAAAATCAGGGACTAGATAAGGTTTCCCACTATCTCCCTACTTATTCAATATAGTACCTGATGTCCTAGCCAGAGGAATAAGACAACAAAAGAAAGTCAAAGGAATACAAATTGGAAAGGAAGAAGTCAAAATAGCACTATTTGGAGATGATATGATAGTATACTTAAGTGACCCTAAAAGTTCCACCAGAGAACTATTGAACCTGGTAAACAACTTCAGCAAAGTGTCTGGGTATAAAGTTAACCCAAACAAATCAGTAGCTTTCCTCTACTCAAGGGATAAACAGGCTGAGAAAGAAATTATGGAAATGACACCCTTCACAATAGTCACAAAAACATAAAATAACTTGGTGTGACTCTAACCAAGCAAGTGAAAGATCTGTATGACAAGAACTTAAAGTCTCTGAAGAAAGAAATTGAAGATGGAAAGACCTCCCATGCTCATGGATTGGCAGGATTAATATAGTAAAATATAACCATTTTGCCAAAAGCAATCTACAGATTCAATGCAATCCCCATCAACATTGAAACTCAATTCTTCATAGTTAGAAACAGCAATTTGCAAATTCAGTTGGACTAACAAAATCTCAGGATAGCAAAAAATATATTCAACAATAAAAGAACTTCTGGGGAAATCACCATTTCTAACCTCAAGCTGTATTACTGAACTATAATAGTAAAAACTGTATTGTATTTGTATAGAGACAGGCAGGTAGATCAATGTAATAAAATTGAAGACCCAGAAATGAACCCACGCACCTATAATCACTTGATCTTTGACAAAGGAACTAAAACCATCCAGTGGAAAAAAGAAAGCATTTTCACCAAATTGTGCTGGTTAAACATGTAGAAGAGGTCAGCATGTAGAAGAATGCAAATAGACTCATATATTCTTATCACCCTGTACAAAGCTTAAGTCCAAGTGGATCAAGTAATAGAAAAAAAACTAATAGAAAAAAGTGGGGGAAAAGCCTTGAACACATGGGCACTGGGGAAAATTTTCTGAAGAGAAGACCAATGATATATGCTTTAAGATCCAGAATCAACAAGAGGGACCTCATAAAATTGCAAAGCTTCTGTAAGGTAAAGGACACTGCCATTAGAACAAAATGGCAACAAACAGACTGGGAAAAGATCGTTACCAATCCTACATCCGATATATGGCTTATATCCAATTTTTACAAAGAACTCAAGAAGTTAGACTCCAGAGAGTCAAATAACCTTATTAAAAAATTGGTACAGAGGGGACTGGAGAGATGACTCAGTGGTTAAGAGCACTGACTACTCTTCCAAAGGTCCTGAGTTCAATTCCCAGCAACCACATGGTGGCTCACAACCATCTGTAATGGAATCTGATGCCCTCTTCTGGTGTGTCTGAGGATAGCTACAGTGCGCTCATATATAAAAATAAATAAATCTTAAAAAAATGGGTACCGAGCTAAACAAAGAATTCTCAGCTGAGGAATATGGAATGGCTGAGAAGTACTTAAAGAAATGTTCAACATCTTTAGTCATCAGGAAAAAGTAAATCAAAACAGCCCTGAGATTCCACCTCACAACAACTAGAATGGCTAAGATAAAAAACTCAGATGACAACAGATGCTGGTGTGGATGTAGAGAAAGAGAAACACTCCTCCATTGTTGGTAGGATTGCAATCTGGTACAACCACTCTGGAAATCAGTCTGGTGGTTCCTCAGAAAATTGGATATAGTACTACCTGAGGACCCAGCTATACCACTCCTGGGCATACACTCAAATGATGCTCCAACACAGAACAAGGACACATGCTCTACTATGTTCATAGCAGCCTTATATATAATAGCCAGCAGTTGAAAGAACTCAGATGCCCTTCAACAGAGGAATTGATACAGAAAATGAGGTACACCTACACAATGGAGTTCTCTTCAGCTATCAAAAACAATGACTTCATGAAATTCATAGGCAAATGGATGAAACTAGAAAATATCATCCTTAGTGATGTAACCTTATCATAAAAAAATCACACATGGTATGTATTCACTGATAAGTGTATATTAGCCCCAAAGCTTGAATTACCCAAGATACAATCCACAGACGACATGAATCTTGATAAGAAGGATGACCAAAGTGCAGAAGCTTCAGATCTTCTTAAAAGGGGAACAAAATTATTCATAGGGGGAAATATGGAGACAAAGTTTGGCACAGAGACTGAAGGAATAGCCATTCAGAGCCTGACTCACCTAGGGATCCTGCATACACACACACACACACACACACACACACACACACACACACACACACACACACACATATCCACCAAACCTAGACAATATTGATGAAGCCAAGAAATACATGCTGACAGGAGCCTGATGTAGCTGTCTCCTGAGAGGCTCAGTCAGGGCATCACAAATACAGGGGAGAATGCTTGCAGTCAATCATTGAACCAAGAAGGGGGTCCCCATTGGAGGAGTTAGAGAAAGGGTTGAAGGAGCTGAAGGGGCTTGCAGTCCCATAAGAACAACAATACCTACCAACCAGAGGTCCTAGGGACTAAACCACTAACCAAAGACTATACATGGACAGACTCATGGCTCCACCTGTCGGAGGATGGCCTTGTTGGACACCAATGGAAGGACAAGCCCTTGGTTTTGCCAAGGCTGCCCCCTGCCCCAGTTTAGGGGAATGTCAGGGCGTGTAGACAGTAAGTGGTGAGTGGTTGGGAAGGAGGAACACCCTCATAGAAGAAGGGGGAGAGGGGATGGGATAGTGGGCTTATAGATAGGAAACCCAGGCAGGGAATAACATTTGAAATGTAAATAAAAATATCCAACAAAAAATCTCAGTTGGAATGTTTTCTTAAGAAATTTAAAGTTATTCATATACATTAACATTTTATACCTGAATGAATCTCTAAATAAATCTAATCTCTTTAAAATTTAAGAATGAAAAAGAAACAAGAAAAGAAAAGAAAAGAAAAGAAGGCTAGACTTAGGGGAAAGTGCTGACCCATGGACTTCAGTTCACCCCAGACCCCAGAAAACATGTCCTCTAATTCTTTATACATGCCATGGCACATATGTTCAAGCACTATTAACAAACGCTCACACACACACACACACACACACACACACACACACACACACACACACACACATGCACACACTAATAATAAACAGAATAAAATATCTCTGATGGATCATCAAGTGCATTGTACCTGTTAATAACAAAATACAAATTAACTCTCTTTGTCTAGAACACTATTTCCATATCCCTGTTTTTTTAATGAAATCCTTAAACAAAATGATATTTCTATTACAGGTATTCACTTCTAACAGCAATTTGCAATATAATAAATTTATGGTACACACTTACATCCTCAAATATAAACAACAGGTCAATATATTGAGTCATTAAAAACTGTTGTCCACAAACTAACACCAAAATACTATAACGTCTTGAAGTAACATGCTTATCTCTTATTAGGACCCTTGAACAACACTTAGGACATAAAAGATCATGATGCAAGTGGGTTCATCTTTTTATACTAGTTAAGAGTTCATCAAACAGAAGGCAAACTTGTTCTTTATGGACACTTTCTTGCATCTCTCAGAACACTGGTGTTCCTGGGAAGAGTTTTGAATTTACTTATCATCAAATTCAAACTGAACACACAGTATACTGGAAAATGAGAAGGAGTTGAACGTGGGCCGATCCATGAGCTATCCAGGCTTTACGCTTGTTTTTCTGGGTTATTTTGACCTTTATTTTAAACAAAAGGTGAAGAATAGCAGTTCTTAGGTTTCATAAATTTGGGGGAAATAGTTGCTTATTAAATATCAGCACGTCTTTTCTTTATTCACCCCATTCTCTTTGAGGACTGACATAGCTGGACTTTTGGTCACAATTGAAAGAAAATACAATGAAATGCAGTTGGACAAAAAAGAGAATTTATTGGCTCTCATAAAATGACAAGACTGGATTCAAGGCCCAGAAAATATAATTAGGACTTGGTTTCTCTCCATCTCTTTACTTTGCCTGCTGTCACATTGGCTTCAGTCTCCAGCATCACATGGTAGCAAGAGGTTGCCCAGAGTTCCAACCTCAGCACTCTCAGGTTTCAGGCTTGGAAAGAATGGGTCTCCTTCTCCTGGAAATCACAAAATTTGCTGTAGTTTGACTAGGTCCAAAAGCTGAAATCTTGACCAATGAGTGTGACATGTAGGAATAGTCACAAGAATCTGTCTCTGGGCGCCGTGCTCTGTATCAGGGATATCGCCAGAGATGTCAGAGATGTGAACATTTCACAACCGAATCATTCTTATCTGCTCAGAATCACATATCAGGAAAGAAGCAATTTTTCATTCTTAAAAAGCAATGAAATATCTAAAGCATTCTGTCTGAAACCTAAAAATCCCCAAGAACCCTCACCTCATCAATTCAAATATCCTTCCTTCCATCCATTGGATTCTGTTCACATGTCATTTCTTGAATACACAGTGTTGTCTAGTGACACCCAAGTATTGATCTTCATGGTACTGTTTTGAGCAAATGGTGGAAATTTAAGTGGAAATTTACGTGGGCAATTTAAGTGGGAAGTCATGACTTCTCCGACAGTGAGACCTCAGACATTTGCTTCTGGCCACGAGTCACATTGGCTTTCCCACCACATTCCTCAGCTACGATGTGGTGCCTCATCACAAACTTAACAGCAATAAGGCCAACCATGTGATCGCAGTCTGGAAACACAAAAACTGTGAAACAAAACAAAGCTTTCCCTTGCTAATGTGATTATCACAAGAATTTGTTTGAGTAATGGAAAATTATCCTGAATATCCCAAGATACTGTTCTGCTACCTCTTAGAGCCAGTAACAACCAAGCATTTCACACCTCCCAAAGCATGACAGATGTCCCAGCACAAATCACACTGTGCTATACTAATTTCCTGTTTAGCGTGTGTTGCTTTCCTGTTTGCAGATGACTCACTTTAAGTTATCATTGTCCAGTATGAAAATGGCCAAAGAAAAGGTATTTAATAATGGCGTGCTAAAGGAATGAATGACCAGCTCAAATGATAGAGGCCGAGTATGTATCACACAATGGATTTGTACTCTATCACAGAATCCATTTGGGGATTCAAGGTAGACAATTTTAGTTGCAGTTCGATGAATAAAGGTTAGAATTTCTCTAAGTTTTTTTTAATTATCTATAACTATGATACTGTTACAAACTTAGTCGATCTGCCCTGTCTCTGATTTTTTCTGTCTGCCTCTCTGTGTATCTGTATCTGTGTCTGTATCTATGTCTGTGTCCCTGTCCCTGTCTCTGTCTCCATCTCTCTGTCTCTCTGTCTCTCTGCCTTTTTTCCATCTCTGTCTCTGTCTGTCTGTCTGCTGTCTGTCTGTTTCTCTCTCTTCATATAAAACTAATTTTTCTGGATGATTAATTAGAAATGATGTAACACAGCATCTATTTTTCATGGATTTATATATAATCCTAAAATGGTGAGCAACTCAGAGAAAGCAGTGGCCACATTTTTATTACAGCAAAATCTCTAGATACAGCACTTTTTCTGACAATTTATTTGACTACAAAGTATCTGGCAGGCTTCAGAGGGAAAAAAATCATCCAGAGTTTTCAACAGAAGGAACTTCTAAAGGTAGATGAAGCCAAATCATTTCAAGGGGGAAAAAAAGTAGATTAGCCAACGGTGAAATCTCTCCAGTCCCAGAAGATTTTTTTTCTTGCTTGAATTTTGCTGAAGCAAGGTTTTCATCAATTATTCCCATGAAAGCATAAAAGTGCTGTGGATATATGACTCTCTCTCTTAAAGGCAAATGTTCTCTTTTACATATTATTCTGGCGTATTTTTTTAAAAATGCATAAGACATATGATGGTAGTATCAGTATAAAATATGCAAAAATGTAAATAAGAGTATAGAATATTTTAGTCCTCTCCTAATCTAGCCTATTCCTTCCACTCTGGGAATTGCCCCTAATTTCATGTACCTTTCAGACATATTTTAAACTTCATATGCATTGTTCTTTAGAAAGCCTCCTCATTTTATTTGTTGCAGATCGTTTTTCCTATAGCGTTGTTTGGTTCTGTTGCTGTTGTTGATCAGAGAATCTCAGTTACTCAATTCCAATACAAAATCTAAGCCGTCGTCTGAGACCCATATACTTTTCTGGGTCTTTCTTACATGAGACACAACCTGGGGCAGCCAGACAAATGCTCTTAGAACTCTGAACTAAAAGTGAGTAAGACAAGAAATCAAGGGTTTTGGGGTGGCATCCTACTGCAGCACCAGGGCCAATGACAGCAGCAGCAGCCGCAGCAGCTGTGACAGCACGCTGTCTGTACTGTTCCTGTTGTGTGCTACAGAGCTTCCTAATTCCTGATTCCTCTGGAGCTTCTGTTTCCTTGGGTTTCCAGAAGTTTCTTTCTGTTCCCATTGATGGCAGAAGTCTATAAAGCACACTGTGGCTGCTATTAACACTGCAGGGTACCTGCCTTTCAGTCATTTACTAATATAATATTCTGTCTTTTACTACATTTTCCCCAGTGTATTACAGATGTGCCTCTTAGAATTGCAAACTCTTCAAAATGATATATTAGATTTTTATAGATCACATCTCAAAACTTCTTTTAATAGAAATTCTTTTAATCCAAGTAATCAAACTCAATTCATTTTTTTTCCTTTTTGTCCTTCCCCCATTTTAATGGTCAATATCTTAATCAAATATAAAGTATGGGCTATGATAAGTCAAGCAAATGTATTAAACACTGAAAATTGCTGCTGAAAGAACACATCACAATGCCTGAAAATGTTAATCAATGTCCTATTCTCTTCAAGTTGTGCAGCATAGTGAAGTGGAACAGGAAGGTAAGGAGTCAATATAGGCACTTATGATCAGTATATTTATGGTTTTGGTTGTGAGCCTAACCTTTAATGGCTGAGTCATCTCTCCCATCCATTGCTAGTCTGGGGAACCTCATAGAAGAGAAGGAGGAGGAGGAGGCAGTGAGGTTGAGGATACCACAGAAATACAATCAACTAGCCAGGGTTCACAGGGGCTTAAAGACACTGAAGCAACAATAAGGAGCCTGTGTGGGTCTATGCCAGGTCCTCTGCATATGTCTTACGGCTGTGTAGCTTGGTGTTCTTGTAGGACCCTAACAACGGTGTTGAAGACTGGCTCTGGCTCTGCCTGCTCTTGGAACCCTTTTCCTCCTACTTGTCCAGCCTTGAATGAGGATTTGTGCCTGGTCTTATTGTCATGTTATGCCAGTGTTTGGTTATATCCCTAGGAGGCCAGCTTTTTTCTGAAGGGAAATGGAGGATGAGTTCATCTTGGATGTGGGAACTTGGAGGAAGGAGAAACTGCAGTCAAGATGTTATATATGAGAGTAAATTAAACAAACAAACAAATGAACAATCAAGTAAATTATAAAAGAGTATTTTCAAACACCTAAGACACTCTCCAACACACACACACACACACGCACACACACACACACACACACATATATATATGAGAGAGAGAGAGAGAGAGAGAGAGAGAGAGAACATCTTTATAAAACTAAAAATAAAGAAATTGTAGGAAGCATTTTGCTCACCATGCTCCAGAAAGTGATGATATTTAGTCTCCAATAGTATAGTCTTCATGCCAAAGCCAGAATACGGTCTAACTTCCTATATTTTTGGTTGTGAGCCTAGCCTCTAATGGCTGAGTCATCTCTCCAGTGCTTTGACTCTATGGAGTTCTTGCCATGCACTAAATTGCCTATCCTCAGTCTTTGTTTTCTAATAGTTTATTGGTTGAAATAATAAAAATAAATGTAAGTCTCTAATGATTGGAGGTAAAATTCAACTGACTTTTCAGAATCAGAAACTAAATTATGAATCATCTTTCTTTAGCTCTCTCTAACCACCATTCTAGTATTCCACTGAGGTTTTATTTTTATTACACACACACACACACGCGTGTGTGTGTGTGTATAATTTTAGAATTATATATACATATATATTGACATAAATATATATCTTAGGGTAAATTCGCAAAAGTAAAATTTCTGGTTCAAAATTATATATATTTCAGGTATTTTCCTTCGTTTTTGTGATTTGAGCTATTTCGTACTTTATGATATCTTATTATTCCATTAAGGTTTCTACTCTTTTCTTGATCTCTTCAATTATTTAAAATATATTAGAATGTAATCATCTCTTTTAAATTGTTTTTCTCTGTGTTCTTCGGTGCTTCTTCTAATGCCTGTGGTAACTGTTGACCCCTCAACACCACAGTATTCAAGATAACTTTACAATAAAAAGCTGATCTACAAAACCAAAGTCCCCTTCTCCAACGTACTTTCTACTAAACAAAGGCAGAACTTACAAATGATATTCGGATCTAAAAATTGAGATTCAAATCACTGCTTAAGTGGGAAGAATATTTTTACAAGCATACTAGGGAGAATGAAGGTCGAGTTCAGACATTAGGATTGATGCTGATGACATCATCAGGAAGCACCAGGGGGCATCACAGCATGCAGGCTCCCTGGGAAAGTCACTGCCTGCAGCCTACACCCTCTGTAGATTGGTGCTGGGGTGGGAAAGGTAATATCAACAATCATTTCCCTACTGTTTGTAGTGTCTACTCTTCCTGGCAACATCCGTTAGAAATATTTGTATATCATTTGCTTTTGAAATAAAGTTAACTGTTAAATGTTGAAAAACACCAAAACAAAACAAAACAAAAAATAAAACACCTGAACTCTCGGTTTTTACTATTAACTATTATTTCCCCTTTAAAGAAGATAGATACATAGTTGGTACCAGTTTTATAAAAGGCATATTTATTACACAGGTAGAATTTAACCTAAAAAAAAAAACACTTTTAAGTTTTCAATGGTTGCTCTAGTCACTAGGTAGAAATGACTAAGAGGTTTTACCTGTAAACACTGCCAGCAGACTGTTCTGTCTAATCTTGTCTACAATTTGTCAGAAACCTCCTTGAAGACATGGAAAGAATACTAGAAATAATTTTTCCTAGAGAATCTTTTGGTGTGGGGGTGGAGAGGAAGCTTTATAGGCGAATCAATATTTCATCTTTTTGCATCATTTAACTACAGGTTAACTATTCTGTTCTGGGTCAAAACTCACATTTATTATTTTTCAGTTCCCAGACTGGAGTTCTAATTTTGTCCTTATTTATAGAAACACAACTTGTTAACTTCATGTGCAGATCCTTTTTTTTTTTAAACTTTACTGTGTACTTATTAGTTTTTATAAGCATATTTTTCCCATCTGTTTTTGAGGAGGTAGGAATCTTAAAGGAAATACCTATAGCTTGATTACCATATGGCTAAACATCACCTTAGGGTAGGTTTGCGAAACTAAAATTTCTTGTTCAAATAGGCAAGCACATTTACAATTTATATTTCTCCCCCAAATAAGATGTTCCTTTGTGCTCTCTTTCTACCAGTGTGTGTCTTGCCTCATATTTTGTATTATGTTATATATTATAGCTTGGGGAAAATACTTTTCTGCTAGCTAATTTTACTTTGCCTTATAAGTAATAACATTGAGACGTCCTTTGTTTTTATTTGCATTTATGCTAGCTGTGCTGTTTGCCTCCTTATGTTCTTAATGAAAAAAAAAAATAACAGCGCTAGTTCAAACCGCTTTAGTCCCTTTATGTGGATGGATGAGTGTGGTGGTTTGAATATGCTTGGCCCATGGGAAGTGGCACTATTAGGAGGTGTGGCCTTATTGAAAAAGGTGTTGTCTTTTTGGACAAAGTGTGTCGCTGTATAGTTGGGCTATGAAGGCTCTTAGGCTCAAGTTCCACTCAACAGAAGAGACCCTATTCCTGCTTGTCTGAGGAGGACAGTCTCCTCCTGGCTGCCTTGAGATCAAGATGTAGGACTTTCAGCTTTTCTACCATCATGTCTGCCTGCTTCCCACTATGAGGACAGTGGACAAACCTCTGAACTGTAAGCTAAATTAAACTCAGTTTCCTTTGTAAGAGTTGCTATGGTGATAGTGTCTCTACACAGCAACGGAGACCCTAAGACAATGAGTAACATGAAATAATTTATGATGGTCATATTATCATATTCTACACTGGAGGCTGCTGAGTTCACACTCTATGCTGGTATAGAGTTAGTGAGAGGTGAGCAACAAATCCTACAATGGTAGTTTCTACCCTAGAAAAAGAAGTTAAGTGATTTGAAACTACGTCCAAGGTCCTATAGTTCTGAAGTTCAACAATCAAGTTGCCATTCACTATCCTGTATTCTGAAGTCACCCATAAGGCAAACTATAACCCTTAAAAATAGATAGGCATTTTGAATAAAGGCTAAATTTTCTTGATCTCAAAATAATCTAAAACGTCTTCCTCTCCAACAGAGAACTTTATTGTCCTAGGAACTGGTACTAAGCACCCTGCACCTGTGAGAATCTTCTCAGCTGCAACATAACATGGTTTTCAAAAGTTTATAATCGTCACTTGGTGCATTCCAAGGGAAGGCATAGATTAATTATTTACTGCAAAGGATGCTGGAAATGCAAATTCCAATGTCTACCCATATCTTTATCTGTTAAAATTAATTGTCAGCCACACCTAAAATTCTTCAGAGCTCCGAATTCAGTAAGGGAAAATGAACAGGACAGGGTAGTAAGAAGGCTTGAGTTCCCCAAACATAAGCTTGAGAACTACTGAGCGTTAAGAAAGCTTTGTTTTCACTGATTCCTTCTCCATAACAGGATTTTTAGTTTCCCCCAATAAATATTTATTGAAGCCGTAGCTTATAGTGGATATAAAAAGAACATACCAGGTGGCGGGTTATAGTAGTTTCAAAGGACGGGTGAAAGGGGTGGTCCTTTGGTGCTAGGAGCCGACTCCATTGTCATAATTAGCAAAGTGTTACCTTGGGAGCCCAACATTTAAATAGAAAAGTATCTTTCTTGCGATGATCCCTGCCCCTGTCTTTTGAAGATACTCAAGTCTGACCATTGGCAGGCATTAGTTAGACCATTTATCTCAACCTTTTTACCTGCAGAATCTTTTCGCTACAAAGAATCTACAATATGTCTTTCATGTGCAAAGAAAATTCTTACTCAACCTGTAAAGAAGCTGGCAGATGGTACAGTAATTTGTATATGCATGCAGGCATACAGGATATGTTCTCAGAAAATGAATCAGACTCATGTTACACCTATTTAAATACTTCATTATATTTAATTTTAATTCATTTATTCATAGTTTCAACCTCTGTAAGTACAACCGTTATTTAAATTAATAGACAGGTAAATGGCATCAACAAAACTGCAGCATTTAACGTTTAAGATAACTGACATGCATGAAGTCATTGTATTAAAATATCGGTTTTCCTATTGTTTTTCACAGATGGTGCCAGTAATTAATATTATGCTATTTTTTTCATCAGGGGGATTTCTTGTTCACAAAATTCACATAATATAAAATAAACTGCTATATTATACTACCCAATTCTATGATGTACTGCTTATATATTTTAGTTATAGTATGTTTGTCATATGCACAACATATAATACTCTCCATAGCTAATGTATTATAGAAGTTAATAAGTTTAAAAGACAGACAGTGGCACACCCACAAAAATATTAACAGCACAGTTGACATAGATGTGTAACAAATCTGTTGCAGGCCATCTGGCTTCTGAAAATAATACCAGTTTCAAGATACAGGAAATATCTAGATGATTAAAGGTATTGAGAAATAATTTAATATACCTCTTTTAAAAAGTCTTTCTGAAGGGAAGCGTCTTTCCTCATTGGCCAATATACGCATTCTTTATTGTTCCTGAAATGTCAGGTAATAGCAACATCCAGGCTACATGTAAGCACATAATCTTAAAACTGATTATGAAACCTTTATAACAGAGCCCCTCACTTAGCCTAAATCCTCAGTAAGTGACTTATTACATGAGGAGGGAAAATACTTCTATGGCCTCTATTGGAATAGCCATGCAACAGGTTTCTCCAACTCACTCCTTGGGAGTACAGCTGTGTTGAATTAGCTCCTCCTACAGAAAACATTGGAAGTAGGAAATCAATACTTATAAACATCTCCTATGCTTTCAGAAAGATCAAAATATATCTTGGTAGTTTTAATTTTTTAAGGATTTACTCATTCCTTATTTCTAAAGTTCATAAAAACACTATTTAAAAGTATTCAGCTCGGGGTTGGGGATTTAGTTCAGTGGTAAAGCACTTGCCTAGGAAGCACAAGGCCCTGGGTTCGGTCCTCAGCTCCGAAAAAAAGAACCAAAAAAAAAAGTATTCAGCTCTTAAAACTATAAATCACTTCATAAAGAATGTTTCGTTAGTAAACCAAGCTTTCAAACAAGGAGACATCAAGAAGACATCGAGGAGGGTACCATTTGTTCCCAAGCATTACCTTCTGAGAAGACTGGTCAGAGTCTCTGTGAGATACACTCCCTCCATATTTTGAAAAAATTGTCTCTATTTTTTCTTTCCATTAGTGCTTTTTGCTATAGAAACTTATCTACTTGTGGACAAAAATTAAATAAAAGCTTTTCCATGATTCAATGATAATCTTCCCATGAAATTGTTTTGAGGAGAATCTTTCATGCAACTGAGTATCACTATTTTAAGTTCAATCTTTCTTATTTCTGTCCTGCGGTCTAATGTGGGAAACCTAACAAACAATTCCCTCTGAGAAGTCCTGCAGAAAGGTTAACATCGATTAAAAGCAATGCCTGAGAAGTTACACAGCTGAGGACACAACATGTTTTGAGTGAGGTGGAGCAGCACTTTTCCATTTAAAATTAAGGAATTTGGTATCCACACCACTGCTCTTGAATTCCCAGGCCGTGGTGCAGTTCTGTATCCAATAGTAAAACACAACTTGATCTCTATGGCCACAGACAAATGATTGACGATTCCATATTCACACTGGGCTTAGCTACCCTGAGGGCTCTTGCCCCTTTTTCTTAAAATATTCATTTTGCAGTCATCAGGAAAATAATCTAACTTCTCTTTCATTTTCAAACTAAATTCCTGTATAGACTGTTACATATGAATGGCCTAGGAAAATCAAGATTATAAAATTACTAAACTGGGTCCCTGGATTTCTTTATTTTGGAAAAAAACAAAACCCAAATGTCATTGGTTCCTCAGGTCTTCTGATACAAGTCAACTAAAAAGTGTAAAATATCTGGTAAGAATGCTAATATTCAAAGTGTGCATCATTCCTAGACCACTTTGTGCAGAAATAAATGGCTTCAAAATTAACAAACTGCAGAAATTTTCTCCTTGTACAAATTGGAAGCTTATCCGGATCCTACCTACTACATGGCATATTTCTTAAAGTTTCAATAGAGAGTAAGTGGCCTTTCCTTAATGCTATCTCCTTAGCTTTTTCATCTTATCTTTTAGCACATGCCTAAGTTATAAAGTTAAGCCTCATAGTTTACTTTTTCTTTCCAAACTTTATATTCCATATTTTATTCTGCTCCAGTGTGGGCCTCCGTGCCGGGGTTTTCCACAGAGATCTCTGGTCCAGCTAGGTTGGTGGGTCCAGGAAAAAGAAGAGAACTCGAGCAGGTGTTGTTCTGCCTCTGTTTCCGGCCAGGCTGAGCCAGCAGGAGACTGACTAGCGATTGGCATCTGGCAGCAATTTTGGGAGAGCAGATCTCTTCCCCAAGTGGTGGAGTTACAGCTCTTATGACAGAAGCTCTCAGATGACGGAGTGATTCTTGCACACCTTTAGTCCTAAACACGACCCTTAAATACTGTTTTGGGGTGGGTCACTTCATCTGCATATTTGGGGGCATGGTCCTGTCTGTCTTGAGCCTTTGGTCACCACATCCTCACCTGTGGAGGAGGTGTTTGGGGCATCGCTCTCCTGACTTGGTCTGTCTCAAACCTCTCTACAGGGGTTTTTGAGAATGCACCTGCCATCCCTTCTAGGTTCCCTGGGGATTGACCTGTCTCAACCAGGAATCAGGGTACTCTTCATGACTCACTGCCCCACAACTCCTTTTTTTTTTCCTTGTATAAGGGAGAGGAATCATCAGAATAACTGTTTCCCATGTTGGAAACAGTTTGATGCTGAACCAAGGCCTGATTGGTAGTGATCACAGCAATGCTACTATTCATCTGCTGCTTTAGAAACTGAATGAGACAGGGTGTCAAGAGAAGTAAGGCTCTGATGGCTAGTACAGGGCCAAGGAGGGGACGAACCCAATCTATCAAGGGGTTAAAGTACCAAGGGGAAGGAGTGTTGGGAGCACAGCATGCCTGGAGGTTTCCTAGAGCTCTTTGAGCATCTGTAGATCAATGCTCTACCAGCCCAGATTCACTGACCTAGAAGCAACACTCCAGTTGCCCCTTTTCCTTGTAAGCCTGCATAAGGGGAATCAGTATTTACCATGCTATACTACATCAGCCATAACAAGAGTGCCAAAGAAATTAACCAATTCTACTTTAAGTGAGCATCAAGAATAGTTTAGGACACTGGCAGAAGGCAGGAAAATTTCTTGCCAAAATGTCTCACCAATGGTTTTTATCCTCGCTGCTTATCCAGTCTTTGTCCACCTCTGAAACATCGAGAGCCAGACCTCTCTCCTCAGTATTAGCCTTTGTACTACTGTCTCCTAGGCTCCCTCTAGAACTGACCACTAAGCTCTGCATTCGGTTGTCTTTCCCCAAACTTCCACACTTTTCAACATTCCTCCAAAAATCGGTAAAATATAGGTCCTTCACAACCACCAAACTCTCCGATACCAACTGGTCTTAGGTGCTTTGTGTTGCTATGATAAAATACTGTGGTTGAAAGCTACTTAGGAAGAAGGGGTTCATTTGGCTTATTGTTCCTGAAGGATAAGTGTCTATCATGGCAGGGAGACACCTTTTAAACTTCATGGCTTATAGGCCTTGGTTTGACGTGTGTCGACAGAGTGCATGACAAATAAATGCTGTAAAAGGATAGACAAATGAAAGGAGGGAAGAAAAGAGTGAGGAGAGGGGAAGAGGGAGGATGAAGATGATAGCTGGTAGAATATAATATACAAAATGTGGATAAAAAGGATGATCCGATAACTTGCTTCTTGTATAGTAAGAATGCTGTCAGTACATGTGTAATGTGTGTAATTTCTGTTTAAACCCAGCTTTATAAATTAGTATTCATACTTGTCATGGAAGTTTTTTCTCACTGACCCCAACTTGCCTTTTTACTAAAGATTTTATATTAAAAATCCTGACACCTTGCCTTTTGTTTGATCTCTCCTTAACCTAAGTTAGAAGAGAAAACCATAAAGAAGAATTTGCCTTCCATGAATTTATTATAATCAGAATGACTTGATTCAAAGAGTCCTTCCAAGAAATACCAGATTTTAATGGTCAGATTATTTACATTGCAATAATGAGTACATTCAAATTAAACTTTTTTATTTAGATGCTGAATAATATAACAGTACTGCCATTTCTCTTGACATTTTAATTTTTTCTAAGACCTCCACCCCACTTTCATGTTTAGTTGTATCATCGGTTTCTATTAAGGACTCTTGCAGCTTGAGGCAGTGTAATATTGTGGCCAGTTCTCTTGGGGTCTTCACTCACCCTGAGTGTTTAAGTATTGACCTCATTCTTAACTCATTCCCTGTGTGGATCCAATAGCCAGGGACTGATTGATTGGAATTACAAAAGTCTGACTGTGTGCCTCAAGAGAGTATCAGTACTGTACAACATACGTGGCCTTTATGAATCAGCTGAGTTCAATCTTTGCTTTTCTTTTGGAGTTTTGTATTTACATTTCAAATGTTATCTCCTTTCCTGGTTTCCCATCCATAAGCCCCCTAACCCATCCTCTCTCCTCCCTCTTTAATGAGGCTGTTCCTCCACCCATCCACCCACCCTTTCCCGCCTCCCTGCACTGACATTCCCTTACACTGGGGTGTTGAGCCTCCGAAGGACTAAGGGATTCTCCTCCCATAGGTGCCCAACGAGGCCATCCTCTGCTACATGTGCAGTTGGAGCCATGGGTCTGTCCATGTGTATTTTTTGGATGGTAGTTTAGTCCCTGGGAGCTCTGGTTGGTTGGTATTGTTGTTCTTAAGGGGTTGCAAACCCCTTCAGCTCCTTCAATCCTGTCTCTAACTCCTCCAATGGGGACCCCGTTCTCGATTCAGTGATTGGCTGGGAGCATCCACCTCTGTATTTGTCATGCTTTGGCAGAGCCTCTCAGGAGACAGCTATATCAGGCTATTGTCAGCATGCACTTTTTGGTTTCAGCAATATTGTCTGGGTTTGGTGGCTGTATGTGTGGGGCAGGCTCTGGATGGCCATTCCTTCAGTCTCTGCTCCAAAGTTTGTCTCTGCATTTCTTCCTATGAATATTTTTGTTCCTCCTTTTAAGAAGGACTGGAGCATACACGCTTTGTTCATCTTTCTTCTTGAGCTTCATGTGGTCTGTGGGTTGTATCTGGGGTAATCTGAGCTTTTGGGTGTATATCCACTTATCAGTGAGCGCATACCATGTGTGAATTTTTGTGATTGGGTTAACTCACTCAGGATGATTTTTTTCTAGTTCCATCCATTTGCCTAAGAATTTCATAAAGTCATCGTTTTTGATAGATGTGCAAATGTACCACATTTTCTGTATCCATTCCTCTGTTGAGGGACATCTGGGTTCTTTCTGGCTTCTGGCTATTATAAATAAGGCTGCTATGAACATAGTGGAACATGTGTCCTTGTTATATGTTGGGGCATCTTTTGGTATATGTCCTGAAGTGGTATAGCTAGTTCAATCTTTTAATGACATCTTACCCTTGTCTATTTTGGGTCCCTTAATCCAGTATAGAAGGTTTTATGAATGAGGAACTTCAGAAATTTCTATTGCCAGTATCTGTTCTCAGATACTTCTAAGTTATGCTCATGACAAATAAAGTTTGAGCATTGCTTTAAGGAAACTATCTAACATTGACACTTCCAAACAGCTTTCTAAAAAAAAATTGCCAATCCAATCCACAGTAAAATATCAATAAAGGATGACTCATACTCACAAATGTGAAAAAGAGTTACTTAAGTGGATTATACAACAGTAAGGGCTTTTAATTACTCCTGAAATTTTAAGTTTTTAGTTTTAAAACTATGTGCTATTTTTTAAGCAAATGTCTATGTGTTTGTGTGTGAATATATGCGCAGAGGTATAGGTGCCAATGGAGATCGGAAGAGGATGTAAAATCCCCTCAGGGTAGTTACAGGTGGTAAACGTCATCTGGTATGTGTGTTTGATGAGTGCATTCCCAAACATACTCATTTCTGCCGTGACATCTTCAAATGCTGTTGGCCACTGAGCTATCTCTCCAGCATTTGTTTAATTTTTGATACATAAAATATTTATTAAGGAAAACAAAATTTGTGGAATAATTAGTCTAAATTACTTTGTCTACCTTCACATACAAGCTTGAATGTGAGTTTTCCTGTTCTGTGAAACTGTGGTTGCCTCAAAACTAAATTGCTCCAAAGTTAAATAGAAAAAAAAAAGAATCTGGAAACACTTATTCTGGAAATTATAACCAAGTGCTGAAAATAGGAGCCTTTACATAGCCACAGAGGAGGCAGAAGAACTAGCCCATTCATTCAGTCAAACTTCCTTCCTTCACCTTCCACCTCTCAGGTATATCCCCTAATACCCCTCTCCTTCCCTCCTCTCTCCTCCACTCCTCTTCTGTCCCCTCCCCTCCTCTCCTGCCCTTTCCCCTACTCTCCTCTCCTGTCCCCTCACCTATTGTCCTTTCCTGTCCCCTCCTCTCCTCTACTCTTCCCTCCCCTCCCTTCCCCTTCTCTCCTCTGTTGTCCTCTCCTCTGCTCTCCCCTCCCCTTTTCTCCTCTCTTCTACTCTCTTCACTCCACCCCTCCCCTCCCCTCCCAATCCTCCTCTCCCCTCACACTTCTCCCCTCCTCCCTCCTCTTTTCTCCTCCCCTGCCCTCTCCTCTCATCTCCTCTCCTCTCCTCCCCTCCCCCCTCCCCTCTGCTTTTCTCTCTCTTGGCTCTTCCTGTTCCTTCCTCTGTTCTCCTCTTACGTCCTGTCCTCTTCACCTCTACTCTCTCAATCTCTCTATTACTTACTTTGCCTCTTCCATATCCCCCTACTTTCCCTTTTCTCTTTCTCCTCCCCCCTTCCTATCTTATGCTCTCCTTTAGTGTTGTGCTTCTCTTGCGAGGAAGTTAACTGAAATAAAGAAGACTCGAGGCCTGGGTTAAGCTGTTACCACTAGTGTCCACCCCAAGCTGAACATGAACAGAGTTACTTGAGACTCTCTCTACCTTCCCAATTCTAAAAGTGACAGGTCTGCTAATGTACACAGAGAAAGCACAGGACAGAGAAGCAGGAGGTCTTTGCAGTAGGTGGAGAGGGACAGAGATTCAGTGCAGAAGGATCTACAGCCTGCTTTGATAGAGGGCATCCAGACAAAATGGATGGCATGCATCAACAGAATAAAGGGGCTCCTCTTTCTGAAGCAGTTTTAAATGATGGCAGGAGCTGGACAAACTTAAAGAATGCGCATCACCAACCCTAAATAAAATCCCAAGAAGTAAGGGAAGAAAAAACTCCAAATAACCAGCTGAATGTCCTTTCAGCTGTGTGATTACAAGAACCAGAACAAAAGTGGTTAACCAACTGGAGAGTAGGGAAGCCAAACTGAAGAAGTTTGCCTCCCTCCAAAATGCCATCCTCTTAGAGCTTTTGATCAGCCTAAGAGTGGGGAGGAGAACTCTGAATTGGAAATTTATAAATAGACCTGAACTAAATTATAATAAGCAGGAGTAGCCAGAAAGCTATGAACTCTGACTAAGATGTCATTAAAGACATAGAACCAGGCAATCCACAGAGCACATGTAAAAGCAGTTATTTAAAAGAATCAAACCATTTTACATCCTGCTGAGTTCAGAATCCTCAGTAACTAACTATATATCTGTAGGTAATTGGACCTGTGAATTATTTAAATTGAGTAAAACTGAAAAATATTAAGATCAATGTGTGTGGACCTGTATTAAAGGCTGCCAGTGCAGTAAGGGAGTCTATTTAGTGGCAAAAAGTGTGGGATTCAATGCCAAAACAAATTCAGTGTAATTGAGATTCATCTTTACTTGCTAGCTGAGTGATCCTAGCAAAATTCGTACCCTCAGTGAGGTCCATATGGATTAAAGAAACTGTGGCAGAGTACAAGATCGACACAGGTCCAAGGAAGATGGGGTCCCAGCACAGGGAGGTGAATGCAGACACAGAGTCCCACCCTAACTGAGAAGCTGTTTGTGATTGAAACCCACTGGCGAAGAGAAAATCATTTTCCCTCAACACGATGTCACTGTGTATATCAATCACGCTCTGGGACAGGCTCCATGCTACATGCCCAGGAGTAGTTGACCAACACAAAAGGAGCTCCATTTTATTTTTGGACTTTTTATTTCCATTTTGACTTTTTTATGTTGTTTAATTGGCTTTGCTTGTTTGTTTTGATACTCATTTTTTATCATTTTTTTTTTAATTTTTGAAATAGTGAGCATAAATGTAGGAGTGGGAGAGAGTCTGGGAGTTTTTGAACGGGGGAAACATGAGCTAAATATGCAATATGAAGGAAATTTAAATAAAACGTAATTGATTTAAATTGGAGATAATGTTTGTAAGCTTGGTGTGCTGAATAAATGAAGCAACAAATAGAAAACATAATTCATGATGTGGCAGATATGCAAACAGTAGGTATTATGATTGTGTGCAAAACTAGAGTCAAAGGTCTTATAGCCTTGTACTAGATTAAGGGATATTCAGTTCTTCAGTGGCTGGCACTGCACTGAACTCATGTTTATAATGATGTTTTACAGAACAAACTGTGGAATTTGCCACTGCTTCTTCATTTTTCTGAACTTAAAATATTTTAACACGTTATATGTGGTTAATTTTAAAGTCAAGCAAGTAAAAATAAAAAGGATTCACTACTTGAAAAGTAGACCCTTTGTAAGTGAATAATACATAGTGTCTAAAGGTGATTTGTTGGCAAAATAGACCCTACCTCACCACTTCTTCAAACACATAATCATTTGCTGTGCAGCTTAGTAAGGGGCTGACTTTGCCTCCTCTAATGGACTTATCCACTCGTTTATCTCAGCTTTTGCTCACATGAACATAAAACAATCTAGCTTCCCTTTAATTTGTCTCCCAAGCTACTGAGAATCACTTCAGTCTGTGGTATTTTCTCTCCCTCACTTCTGGCACACTTGCTGCATGGTAGTGAATCCTTTTCATCCAGAGAGCAGGTTTGTGTTGTCTGTTCTTCAGAGCATACTGACCAATCAGATTTCAACAAGCCCTAGCCCTAAAGGCTACACTCCAGCTGCCTCTTCTCTATTTATGTTGTTGTTGTTGTTTTGTTTTGTTTTTTTCCAGGTATTATTTTTTTTTACATCGTGCTGTCTTGAGGTTTAGGAAGAAAGGCACAAATGATTTCCCCAACTCTCAATCTTTAGGAACAGAGGCTGTAGCACCCTTGCCTACAGTGAATTGTCACTGGGTCCTAGTAAAGCAAGAAAAGCCAGAAAGGCAGGCCAGTACCTCTGGCTGAGCTGCAAGGGTGGTGAGGGCTAGTAGCCATTCTAGCCTTGTCTTTCAGCAGTGAAAGGCAGGCCTGAGATATTGATGTTGAGATAGAGTTCTCAAGTAGCATCTCCAAGGCATCAGGGTTTGATTTTCAACGGATGATGATGATGATGATGATGATGATGATGATGATGATGATGATGATAACATGGTGATGATGATAACATCATGATGATGATATGTAGCAGTCTCACACTAACCTTGATAATTCTTCTAAATTACCCTTAAAACTAGACTCCCAAGATGAAGCTGTTTTCAGAACCCTCTTTCAACTTCTTATGAACCTTGAAGAAAAAAAATACAAAAACGTAGATACATACAATCATACATATATATACACAATTTATACATTATATATATTACATTGTATGTATATATTATACATATACAAATACATATATATATATATATATTATGTACATACATGTGCGTGAAAGTAGAAGTGAAGATATTGGGAGGGAATTCGTGAGAAAGAAAAAATCTTGGAGACATGAAGAACTATGTCCAATAAACAAGATATACCTATGTGAAAACTTTTAAAAATAAGTATTTCATTTTTAGATTTATTTTATTTTATGTGAGTATTTTACCTGTATGATTATAAACTACATATTTACCTGGTACCCATGAGGGTCAGAAAAGAGCATAGAATTTCCTGGTTACAATTAGATTGGTTGTGAGCCACCATGTGGATGCTACAACTGGAACCCAAGTCTTCTACCAGAACAAGTGCTTCTAGCTGCTGAGCCTTCTAGTCAACCTTGGAAATAGGTCAGAAGGTTTCTAATTTAGAGATAAGCGTGTAGAAGAATGTTTATTTCTAATGATGCATTCTAATGATGAGATCACTGGAAAGGACCCCTTGATCAATGACTTAGTCTTTAATCTAAGAGACTAGGGATCTGTAAACTTTATGAAGGGAACTAATTAGTCTTCCTCAAACTTTCATGCTTCTTGCATCAGATAATAATAAATATATGCTTCATATTTATTAATGGAAATTAAAACACAATACACAGAATAGTAGTGGAAGGTGAGAAATACTTCTTGAAAGAAGATAAAACCACAGAGAAGATAAAGCAAAGTAGGGTATCATTAACAAGTGTGTAGCTGTATCTGACTGTATTATCAAAAAATGGCTGCAGACACATCAGGGTTAGAGAGAGGGCTCAGGAGGTAAAGCCATTTGTTACAAAGTATGACTACCTGAAGTTCCATCGGGACCCAGAGGATAGTAACAAAGACCTAACTTTTGCAAGTTGCATTCTGACCTCCACACACAGGCCACAATGGCACTCATACACACACACAATTCATGAATGCACTCAAAAAGAACCCTTAAAAGAAATAGAAAGGAAATTTATCTAATCTCATCTTTCTCACATACTCTCTCAGAATCTAGAAAGAAGAGGGTGGGGTTAACCACAGGCATGAATGATTCTGAAGTACCCTGATGTCTTTGTGTGTTTAGCATCTCTTTCATGCACTGTCTGTCCTTCATTCAAGTTTACTTTATCAATTAATATTGTTCCATATCCTTCCTTTCCCTTCATTATTGAAGGATTTCTTGTATGTATTCCAATGAACAGAATACCTCCTTTCCCCCTTGCTTCTCTTGTCAAGATGTCCAGTAATGGAGCCTATTTGCCATTTAGAGAGAGAGAGAGAGAGAGAGAGAGAGAGAGAGAGAGAGAGAGAGAGAGAGAAGACTAAATCATGTGATAAGACCACACATCACTACACCAAGCAAAATACCAAGCTAACATGTGAACAGATATGTAGTATGAACTATGAAACATGAGTGAGGTATCACCCTGCAAATGATGATCACCCACTCACCTTCCACTGGGGTCTAATCCTGTGATTAGTAATGATTAGCACCATTGCTTTTAGCCATTAAGCTTTGAAAGAGTTTGTTACATGGTAGTAAATGACTAGGACAATCATAAGAGACAGTAGAATGGTCCAGAGAGATATGGCATTCCCAGGTACAATGGCAATGCTATCACACTTTAAAACTACTGTGTGATTTATAAGAAACTTGTATTTTATGTAAGCCATTGTGTCACCACAATGCTTACGAACAATGCATGGAACAGTATATATTTGACATGGAAATCATATGCTGAGAAAACAAGGCACCTGCATCTGCCAAGTTCCACTGCCAGATAAAAGATCAAGGAGTCAATAAGAGTAAAAAATAAACTATTCTGTAAGCCTGCACAGCATTCTATCTCCATTTCAGGTAGTAGCATTCAATTACAATTTTTCCTAATTATTTATGTACAATTATTCTTTATGCAACCAAGTACTACATACGGTACTGTAGATCAACCTATCACAGATGGTGCTTGGTAGCCTGCTGCCTGGGTTGCTGTGGCTAAGAGTGAGACTCTCCCAATACTGTAGTATAATAGCTGGCCTCAGAATGAAAATTTCACTCAGTCTGATCTTTCCTAGTGTGGAGAAAGGGGACAGTCTCTGATTGATTCCTTTGTGTTAATGTCTAAGGCTCCTAAAAGGCTTTTCCCATGTTATCTAGAAAAATATTGATATGGAAACTGGACAGAGAAGTACAGTCAAGACATGTAAAAAAAGGAAGCTAAATCTAGAAAGATGGCCCATAGGGCCACAGATCCATTCATGCATGTTGCTAACCTCACTGACTTTTTTCTAATTTAGACAGTCAGATATTCCATTTTTGATATGATTTCACTTTTAAGCATCAAACCCAAATGAGTCATAAAGAAAACTGTACAATGCATCTGGATCATCTTGACTAGAACGCAGAGTGAAAATATGAAGAGACTTTTGTCAAGTTTTCCAAAGGTCAAAATACCTGGGAACATAACGAAGTCAGATAGTGGCTCTTCCAAAGGCAGCCTATAAAAAAAGAGATCACATCACAATACTGGAAAATCCTAATGAAAGAAATGTTAACTTATAAATCACAAATACAAAAAGCCCAAGAGAAGTGAGGCCATATTTTTAAAATTAAAGAAAAGCAGCCTTTCTGCTCTGATGTTGAATATGTTGCCATCTGTCTTGCTATAACATGATAGTTTCATTTCTCTAAACTGCTTAAATATAAAAATACACTGCAAAATAATATTTAAAGGAAATAAAAATTTTAGACCTTATACACTGATAGACGTATCATAACAAATATTTTTCTTGCAGAAATTTCAATGATAAATGGATTCTCCAGTTAGAAGAATATTTTGTACTGAAAGAATATTTTGCAACAAGAGGAATCTACAAAAAAATTATATGAGAGACTAAAGATTGCTTCAGAGAATTATAATCCAAACTTTCAAATATGCCAAGGGTGATGCTAATGGCCATAGGAATGAGAGGCTGGCCTTTGTCCATGGACTAACTCAACAGCCAGGAAATTGGTCTGTTTCACAAAACAAAAACAACAAAAAATGAAGTTAGAAGGTAATAGGGAGTTAGTCCTATCACTTTGGACTTCTTCTATCATCACAGTGGTCAACTTTCAACCCGTTGAAAGCAAATGAAATATGGTTGTAGAAACTGGAGGCTAAGACAGATAAATTTACAGGGAGATATGTGAAGTGGAAATGTAGTTGGAGGTCCAGATAAAAATGCACCCTAGTACTAATAATCTCTGTGGAATTCACAACAGGAGGCAAGTCAGAAAGCATTAGAGCGTTAGAGGAGATTGGAATGGAACTCAGCAGTATGCTGTGCGTTTAACATGAATGAGGCCCCAAAATGGGTCACCAGAATTCACCACCACATGAACAGAAAAACAAACAAACAAACATAATATCCTGTTTAAAAATTTCAAGCTGTAGAATTAGACACTAGCAACTTGAGTATTTATTTGAATTTGTGTAAGTGACCCATGATTTAGTATTAAATTAATTCAAAATCACCTAGTGATGGAAGCAATATGGGTGTTGTGGCACCTGACTGTCATCTCAACACCCAAGAGGCAGAAACAGGTGGATCTCTGTGAGTTTCAAATCAGTCTAGACTTCATAGGGAGTCCAGACAAGCATGGGTATGTAGTGAGACACTATCAGATAGATAGATGGATAGATAGATAGATAGATAGATAGATAGATAGATAGATAGATAGATAGATAGATAGACAGACAGACAGACAGGCAGGCAGGCAGGCAGGCAGACAGACAGACAGACAGACAGGTAGGACACAATATCATTCAAAGCTGGCAGAGGTTCATCAACAATAAACCGTGTTCCAGCAAAGGAGTTTCTGTATACATGCAAATGTCATAGAAAGGAGATAAAAGTGTGTTTCAGCTCTCTGATTCCCTCATTATATGATGGGTATGCACAGATATAACAGGTAAATGCCATTGGACACACGATATGAAACTTTTCATACAAATTGTGTGAAACAAAATGTCCCTACCCTTGTTAGTGCATTGGTAGCTGGGTTACCCCTTTGACTACCTTTACAGTAACAAAAATCATAAAAGGAGTCAAAGTGTGTTTCCCACGGTTTTCCTCTTCCTTTGTGGAGTAACTGCAGTCACAGATTAGAAATGCTAGAGCTCTGAGATAAATCGTTCAGGGGACTTAATCCATAAATTTATTGAGGAAGCATCCACGACAAAGCACTGAACTTTCAACTCTGAGCCATGGTGAACTTTGGAGGATGTTTGGTAAATCAACTTGAACTTCTCTCACTAATTCACGTGGCTGCACCACTCTCACTTGCTTCTTTCAGAACTGGTGAGTTTTAAAAATGTATCAATAGAGCAGTTATTTAGCTGTTTCTTCATTTAAATTCCTTTGACCACTAGAGAAGATAAAAAGGGAAATCAGTGGTATGTTATAATCCCTGAACAATCCCAACCTGGTGTGATGGTTTGCATATGCTTGGCCCAGGGAGTGGCACTATTAAAAGGTGTGGTCTTGTTGGAGGAAGTGTGTCACTGTGGGGTGGGCTTGGAGACCCTCCTCCTAGCTGCCTGAGGATGCTCAGTCTGTCCCTGGCACGCTTCAGGTGAAGATGTGGAACTCAGCTGCTCCTGCACCAGGCCTGCCTGGATGCTGCCATGCTCCTGCCTTGATGATAATGGACTGAATCTCTGAACCTATAAGGGAGCCCCAATTAAAATGTTGTCCTTTATAAAACTTGCATTGATCATGGTCTCTGTTCACAGCAATAAAAGCCTAACTAAGACACATGACAAGCAACATAAGGAAATTAGTTGATTATGAACATTGCAAGGAGTGATAGGGCACACAAGAGGCTGAGGCAGGAGGATCATGCCTTTGAGAACAGCCTGGGCTGAAACAAAACAAAACAAAACAGTAGTGAACATAAATCCAAATGTCAGTTAACATGCAAATCACTGTAGGAAACTGATACACAGGGCCAGAAAAGCGAATTTCTCTTGAAATTGCCTGGCATCAGACCAGCTCTGGACTCAAGAGCTGGACAGCACTTTTCAGAAGGAATGTTTTCTTACTGTACATACAGCACAGATCAGTAAGTGCAAAGAGAAAACCAATTTGCCTGTAACATGTGACAGCTATGTACTACATTTGAATGACTGATCAAGTGGATCCAGTATTCCCACCACTAGATTTCTGGTCACTAAATTCAAACCTCAATGTAATACCAATAAATTAAAACATAGAAATCAACTAACATAAGGAAAAATGGATATATGGGGGAAATTGAATATAAAGGTGCAAAGAGCTAGCATAAGATTGCAAAGAGAAATTTCAGATTTAGAATTCCAAAGCATATGGATTCCTATGTAAATCATTTCATATAAAGATTCGTTATTGGTAAGAAATACAAATTTAAAATAAAAAACTACCATATAATGCAAATGTATCCCTCCTTACTGAAAGTACTTAGCTCTAAGACTATAACTTAAGAGTATATTTTGCACATTGACCAGTTTATCCAACTTTGCATTGTATAAATAAGTGATATTCACAAGATTATTTTGTATTATTAAAAATGCAATTGTGGGCCTAAAGAGATGGCTCAGTAGTTAAGAGCACTGACTGCTTTTCCAGAGGTCCTGAGTTCAAATCCCAGCAACCATATGGTGGCTCACAATCACCTGTGATGGGATCTGATGCCCTCTTCTGGTGTGTCTGAAGACAGTGACCCTGTAGTCATATACATAAAGTAAATAAATAAATAAAAAAACAAACAAATAAATCTTTTTTTTAAAAAATGGGGTTGCGGATGTTCACTTTCTTAATGACTGAAAGATATAGTTTAAGTTATACTTGTTTAGTTTTAAATTATATTTAGTACATTATTATTTTATTAATTTAATAACAATTTATTGGATTACTGTTTCACATAAGGAAAATCCCTGTCCATAGTCACACATCCCCGGTGTGCTATGGTAGCCTTCAGTAAATGATGGCCTATGGTTATGGTACAGAATCTCTTCCCTTCCAACCCTGTGTTGGACTGAAAACCATCTCGCTCAGTCTTTGTCTTTACTCAACTCTATAAGCAAACGTGAAAATCTGGTTTCCAGTCTCTAGATCTCCGGATTCTCTCTCTCTCTCTCTCTCTCTCTCTCTCTCTCTCTCTCTCTCTCTCTCGTCAACTTTCTCTCTCTTTCTTTTTTCTCAAGCCGTTTGTTTGCCTCTGTTCCCTTCTTGCCTTACTTACTGTGTTTCCAGCATATGTTCGGGTTCTAGCCTAGAAAATGAAGAATCACGTTCCTACATTTGCCTTCTCTCATTAGACCCTGACTCGATAATGTGGCTCTTTCTTCCTTATAAACTTTAAAATGGATCTTACTGGAAAGTATTCACAGTACAAATTCTGATAGCCACAGCCATGCTTTTAGTTCTTTCAACACAGAATGGGTATTTCTGTTTGTGTTCTTCAGATTTTGTGTTCACAATGATGATTCATGTTCACAGGGATGATTTTAGATACACAAAGGGCACATCCAAATGCCAGCAAGTTACCTAATTTTTCCTGTAATATTCAACAAAATTATAGATGGTTAGAATGAAATACTATAAGAATACAAATTATACAAAATGTAAGATAAGCCAAAATTATAGTTAGGATTTGAATTTTCATGAGACTGAGAAATTATAATATTGTCTTCATTGTAATTAAATTACAAGTTTTATATTATCTTTACAGGGATTTATATATAGTAGGCACTCATTAAATAAGTTTATTTGTATTATAATTATTTTATTATAATAAACATTTTAAATTGAGAATCTATCTTGTGGAGATTTTTATGTTTTTAAGATAATAATAGGTTTAGATAAGGTCATAAGACCAGAAGGTTTCTGTGAAAGGAATCAATGTTTATAATAAACTGAAGCAATAAAAACTTAATAGTAGCAAGAGATATGATCAGTCATAAAAAAACTATAATCCAAGAACTGAGAAGAATCTCAGAAGAGCCTTTCTCTCCCTCCCATTTCTCTCTACCTCCCTCCCTTCCTTCCTCTCCCTTCTCTCCCTCCCTCTCCTCTCCTCTTCTCTCTCTGTCTCTCTCTGTGTGTCTCTCTATCTCTCTCTCTCTGTGTGTCTCTCTGTGTGTCTCTCTCTCTCTGTCTCTCTGTCTCTCTCTGTCTCTCTCTGTCTCTCTCTGTCTCTGTCTCTCTCTGTCTCTCTCTGTCTCTCTCTCTCTCTCTCTCTCTCTCTCTCTCCCTGTCTATCTGTGTGTGTGTGTGTGCATGCATACATGTGTACATGTGCACAGGCACACACATGAGCATACCTGTACAGAAGGAGGATGCTCACAAATGAAGGTGGACATGCACATGCATGAAGACTGAAGGTTAACTTTGGATGTAATAACTTAGGAGCCAACACCTTGTTTATTGAGACAGCATTTCTCAATGGATGACAGGACTTCCCAAGGCTAACTGACTCACAAGTCCCACTGTGTCCCTGCCTCCACTTGGTTGTATTTTATGCATAGGCCACCATGCCAACTATTTTCTTAATACACTTGAGTCTAGAGATCAGCCTCTGTTTTCAGTGTTTGCAAACCATTACCGACTAAGTTATCTCCCATGCTTAAACACACTATTTATTTAATACATCCTTATTAAAGGAGACTATCTTGTCTTTGAAATAGCAAAAAGGGAACTATAGTACATAAACACAATGAAATAGTACTCCTCCTTTACAAAAAGAAAATGATAGGTTTTGTTAAGTTTATGGTCACTTTTTATTTCTATTGGATATTTTCTTTATTTACATTTCAAATGCTATCCATTTTCCCAGTTTCCCATCCCCCTCCTCCTGCCTCTGTGAGGGTGCTCCCCCACTCACTCACCGACTTCCTCCAGCATCTCACCCTGGCATTCCCCTACACTGGGGCATTGAGCCTGACAGGACTGAGGGCCTCTCCTCCCATTGATGCCCAACAAGGCCCATCCTCTGTTACATGTGCATCTGGAGCCATGGGTCTGTCCATGTGTTCTCTTTGGTTGGTGGTTTAGCCCCTGGGAGCTCTAGGGGATCTGCTTGGTTGATATTGTTGTTCTTCCTTCAGCTACTTCAGTCCTTTTTCTAACTCTTCCACTGGGGACCCTGTTCTCACTTCATTGGTTTGCTGTGAGCATCTGCCTCTGTATTTGTCACGCTCTGGCAGAGCCTCTCAGGACAGTTATTTCAGGCTTCTGTCAGCAAGTACTTCTAGGTATCTTCTAGGATGGCCTTTCCTTCAGTCTCTGCTCCATGCTTTGTACCCGTATTTCCTCTTGTGAGTATTTTGTCCCACCTTCTAAGAAGGACTGAAGTGTCCACATTTTAGTCTTCTTTCTACTTGAGTTTCATGTGGTCTACAAATTGTATCTTGGGTATTAAAAGCTTTTGGACTAATATCCACTTATCAGCGAGTGCATAAAAGAAATTCAGGGAAATCGCCATTCCTAACTGTATTACAAAGCAATAGTCATAAAACTGTATGGTATTGGTACACAGACAGGCAGGTAGATCAATGGGATAGAATTAAAGACCCAGAAATGAACCCACACACATATGGTCACTTGATCTTTGACAAAGAAGCTAAAACCATCCAGTGGAAAAAGGATAGCATTTTCAACAAATGGTGCTGGTTCAACTGTAGGTCAGCATGTAGAAGAATGCAGATCGATCCATTCTTATTTCCTTGTACAAAGCTCAACTCCAAGTGGATCAAGGACCTCCACACAAAACCAGATACATTCAAACTAATAGAAGAAAAGTGGGAAAGAGCCCAGGACACATGGGCACAGGGGGAAATTTCCTGATCAGAAGACCAATGGTATTATGCTTCATGAAGTAATCCATGGATAGAAACACAAAAGCTAAGTACATGTATTTGTGGAATTTAAGATAAATGATAAAAGTAAAATAGAAAGATGTCTTCTAGGGGCTTCTGGTACAAATAATTTGAGAAGTTACTTACAAAGTATAAGATTTGAGTTAGGCAGAAGTAATAAGTGCCAGAGGTTTATATATCATGGTGACTTTAGTTAATAACACCATACTGTGTACTTGGAAATTCTGCATATAGAAGATTTTAAGTGCTGTCTCGTTAGCCATTCCAAACATGTGATGGCACACACTACAGGCATATACATTATTAAATTGTAAAAATATACGCAATTGTACTTTTGTTTCTAATGTAATTGTGGATATGGCTATTTAAAATATATTTCCCTGAGACAAATATAAATTGGTATTTCATGAAATATGGTTTTTAATTTATATTTATATTCTTGCTTCTCAGAGCAATGGATCTTTTGTAAACATTTATGATATTAGTTAAGAATGCTGGATTGGGCAGATCTTCCTGGTTGCTACCGCCGCGGAGAGCTCATAGGCAGCACCCCATGAGCGAACTTTTCTGCTGCAAGAGACCTGCCTGGTGAACTCAGGACACACAGAGGCAAAATTCCTCTAGGACCGGGCACTTCCTGTGTTTACCGGGAGTCCCAAACCCGCGGATCCAGGCCCGCAGCAGCTCTCTGCTCCCAAACCCCGTGGGAGAGAGACCTCACCGCCTGGTCAGGTGGGCACTCCTGACGCTGCAGAGCAGAAGAGACCACCAACACCGATCACCCCTGCCCACATCCCTGGCCCAAGAGGAAACTGTATAAGGCCTCTGGGTTCCCGTAGAGGAGGGCCCAAGAGCAGCAGGACCGCTGCGTCTGAGACACTGCCAGAACCTGAAGGGACAGACTGGATGAACAGTTCTCTGCACCCAAATCCCATGGGAGGGAGAGCTATACCTACAGAGAGGCAGACACGCCTGGGAAACCAGAAGAGACTGCACTCTGCACACATCTCTGACGCCAGAGGAAAACACCAAACGCCATCTGGAACCCTGGTGCATGGAGGCTCCCAGAAAGGGCGGCACAGATCTTCCTGGTTGCTGCCACCACGGAGAGCTCGTAGGCAGCACCCCACGAGCAAACTTGAGCCTCGGGACGACAGGTAAGACCAACTTTTCTGCTGCAAGTGACCTGCCTGGTGAACACCAGACACAGGCCCACAGGAACAGCTGAAGACCTGTAGAGAGGAAAAACTACACGCCCGAAAACAGAACACTCTGTCCCCATAACTGGCTGAAAGAAAACAGGAAAACAGGTCTACAGCACTCCTGACACACAGGCTTATAGGACAGTCTAGCCACTGTCGGAAGTAGCAGAACAAAGTAACACTAGAGATAATCTGATGGCGAGAGGTAAGCACAGGAACCCAAGCAACAGAAACCAAGACTACATGGCATCATCAGAGCCCAATTCTACAACCAAAGCAAACACGGAATATCCAAACACACCAGAAAAGCAAGATCTAGTTTCAAAATCGTATTTGATCATGATGTTGGAGGACTTCAAGAAAGATGTGAAGAACTCCCTTAGAGAAACACAGGAAAACATTAATAAACAAGTAGAAGCCTACAGAGAGGAATCGCAAAAATCCCTGAAAGAATTCCAGGAAAACACAATCAAACAGTTGAAGGAATTAAAAATGGAAATAGAAGCAATCAAGAAAGAACACATGGAAACAACCCTGGATGTAGAAAACAAAAAGAAGAGACAAGGAGCTGTGGATACAAGCTTCACCAACAGAATACAAGAGATGGAAGAGAGAATCCAAGGAGCAGAAGATTCCATAGACATCATTGACTCAACTGTCAAAGATAATGTAAAATGGAAAAAGCTACTGGTCAAAAACATACAGGAAATCCAGGACTCAATGAGAAGATCAAACCTAAGGATAATAGGAATAGAAGAGAGTGAAGACTCCCAGCTCACAGGACCAGTAAATATCCTCAACAAAATCATAGAAGAAAACTTCCCTAACTTAAAAAAAGAGATACCCATAGGCATACAAGAAGCCTACAGAACTCCAAATAGATTGGACCAGAAAAGAAACATCTCCCGTCACATAATAGTCAAACACCAAATGCACAAAATAAAGAAAGAATATTAAAAGCAGTAAGGGAAAAAGGTCAAGTAACATATAAAGGCAGACCTATCAGAATCACACCAGACTTTTTGCCAGAAACTATGAAGGCCAGAAGATCCTGGACTGATGTCATACAGACCCTAAGAGAACACAAATGCCAGCCCAGGTTACTGTATCCTGCAAAACTCTCAATTAACATAGATGGAGGAACCAAGATATTCCATGACAAAACCAAATTTACGCAATATCTTTCTACAAATCCAGCACTACAAAGGATAATAAATGGTAAAGCCCAACATTAGGAGGCAAACTATACCCTAGAAGAAGCAAGAAACTAATCGTTTTGGCAACAAAACAAAGAGAAGAAAAGCACACAAACATAACCTCATATCCAAATATGAATATAACAGGAAGCAATAATCACTATTCCTTAATATCTCTCAATATCAATGGCCTCAACTCCCCAATAAAAAGACATAGATTAACAAACTGGATATGCAACGAGGACCCTGCATTCTGCTGCCTACAGGAAACACACCTCAGAGACAAAGACAGACACTACCTCAGAGTGAAAGGCTGGAAAACAACTTTCCAAGCAAATGGTCGGAAGAAGCAAGCTGGAGTAGCCATTCTAATATCAAATAAAATCAATTTTCAACTAAAAGTCATCAAAAAAGATAAGGAAGGAAACTTCATATTCATCAAAGGAAAAATCCACCAAGATGAACTCTCAATCCTAAATATCTATGCCCCAAATACAAGGGCACCTACATACATAAAAGAAACCTTACTAAAGCTCAAAACACACATTGCACCTCAAACAATAATAGTAGGAGATTTCAACACCCCACTCTCATCAATGGACAGATCATGGAAACAGAAATTAAACAGAGACGTAGACAGACTAAGAGAAGTCATGAGCCAAATGGACTTAACAGATATTTATAGAACATTCTATCCTAAAGCAAAAGGATATACCTTCTTCTCAGCTCCTCATGGTACTTTCTCCAAAATTGACCATATAATTGGTCATAAAACGGGCCTCAATGGGTACAGAAAGATAGAAATAATCCCATGCGTGCTATCGGACCACCACGGCCTAAAACTGGTCTTCAATAACAATAAGGGAAGAATGCCCACATATACGTGGAAATTGAACAATGCTCTACTCAATGATAACCTGGTCAAGGAAGAAATAAAGAAAGAAATTAAAGACTTTTAGAATTTAATGAAAATGAAGGTACGACATACCCAAACTTATGGGACACAATGAAAGCTGTGCTAAGAGGAAAACTCATAGCTCTGAGTGCCTGCAGAAAGAAACAGGAAAGAGCATATGTCAGCAGCTTGACAGCACACCTAAAAGCTCTAGAACAAAAAGAAGCAAATACACCCAGGAGGAGTAGAAGGCAGGAAATAATCAAACTCAGAGCTGAAATCAACCAAGTAGAAACAAAAAGGACCATAGAAAGAATCAACAGAACCAATATTTGGTTCTTTGAGAAAATCAACAAGATAGATAAACCCTTAGCCAGACTAACGAGAGGACACAGAGAGTGTGCCCAAATTAACAAAATCAGAAATGAAAAGGGAGACATAACTACAGATTCAGAGGAAATTCAAAAAATCATCAGATCTTACTATAAAAGCCTATATTCAACAAAACTTGAAAATCTGCAGGAAATGGACAATTTCCTAGACAGATACCAGGTACCGAAGTTAAATTAGGAACAGATAAACCAGTTAAACAACCCCATAACTCCTAAGGAAATAGAAGCAGTCATTAAAGGTCTCCCAACCAAAAAGAGCCCAGGTCCAGACGGGTTTAGTGCAGAATTCTATCAGACCTTCATAAAAGACCTCATGCCAATATTATCCAAACTATTCCACAAAATTGAAACAGATGGAGCACTACCGAATACCTTCTATGAAGCCACAATTACTCTTATACCTAAACCACACAAAGACACAACAAAGAAAGAGAACTTCAGACCAATTTCCCTTATGAATATCGACGCAAAAATACTCAATAAAATTCTGGCAAACCAAATCCAAGAGCACATCAAAACAATCATCCACCATGATCAAGTAGGCTTCATCCCAGGCATGCAGGGATGGTTTAATATACGGAAAACCATCAACGTGATCCATTATATAAACAAACTGAAAGAACAGAACCACATGATCATTTCATTAGATGCTGAGAAAGCATTTGACAAAATTCAACACCCCTTCATGATAAAAGTCCTGGAAAGAATAGGAATTCAAGGCCCATTCCTAAACATAGTAAAAGCCATATACAGCAAACCAGTTGCTAACATTAAACTAAATGGAGAGAAACTTGAAGCAATCCCACTAAAATCAGGGACTAGACAAGGCTGCCCACTCTCTCCCTACTTATTCAATATAGTTCTTGAAGTTCTAGCCAGAGCAATCAGACAACAAAAGGAGGTCAAGGGGATACAGATTGGAAAAGAAGAAGTCAAAATATCACTATTTGCAGATGATATGATAGTATATTTAAGTGATCCCAAAAGTTCCACCAGAGAACTACTAAAGCTGATAAACAACTTCAGCAAAGTGGCTGGGTATAAAATTAACTCAAATAAATCAGTAGCCTTCCTCTACACAAAAGAGAAACAAGCCGAGAAAGAAATTAGGGAAACGACACCCTTCATAAGAGACCCAAATAATATAAAGTACCTCGGTGTGATTTTAACCAAGCAAGTAAAATATCTGTACAATAAGAACTTCAAGACTCTGAAGAAGGAAATTGAAGAAGACCTCAGAAGATGGAAAGATCTCCCATGCTCATGGATTGGCAGGATTAATATAGTAAAAATGGCCATTTTACCAAAAGCGATCTACAGATTCAATGCAATCCCCATCAAAATACCAATCCAATTCTTCAAAGAGTTAGACAGAACAATTTGCCAATTCATCTGGAATAACAAAAAACCAAGGATAGTTAAAACCATCCTCAACAATAAAAGGACTTCAGGGGGAATCACTATCCCTGAACTCAAGCAGTATTACAGAGCAATAGTGATAAAAACTGCATGGTATTGGTACAGAGACAGACAGATAGACCAATGGAATAGAATTGAAGACCCAGAAATGAACCCACACACCTATGGTCACTTGACTTTTGACAAAGGAGCCAAAACCATCCAATGGAAAAAAGATAGCATTTTCAGCAAATGGTGCTGGTTCAACTGGAGGTAAACGTGTAGAAGAATGCAGATCGATCCATGCTTATCACCCTGTACAGACCTTAAGTCCAAGTGGATCAAGGACATCCACATCAAACCAGATACACTCAAACTAATAGAAGAAAAACTAGGGAAGCATGGGCACTGGAAAAAATTTCCTGAACAAAACACCAATGGCTTATGCTCTAAGATCAAGAATCGACAAATTGGATCTCATAAAACTGCAAAGCTTCTGTAAGGCAAAGGACATGGTTAGGACAAAACGGCAACCAACAGATTGGGAAAAGATCTTTACCAATCCTACAACAGATAGAGGCCTTATATCCAAAATATACAAAGAACTCAAGAAGTTAGACCGCAGGGAGACAAATAACCCTGTTAAAAAATGGGGTTCAGAGCTAAACAAAGAATTCACAGCTGAGGAATGCCGAATGGCTGAGAAACACCTAAAGAAATGTTCAACATCTTTAGTCATAAGGGAAATGTAAATCAAAACAACCCTGAGATTTCACCTCACACCAGTGAGAATGGCTAAGATCAAAAACTCAGGTGACAGCAGATGCTGGAGAGGATGTGGAGAAAGAGGAACACTCCTTCATTGTTGGTGGGGTTGCAGACTGGTACAACCACTCTGGAAATCAGTCTGGAGGTTCCTCAGAAAATTGGACATTGAACTGCCTGAGGATCCAGCTATACCTCTCTTGGGCATATACCCACAAGATGCCCCAACATATAAAAAAGACACGTGTTCCACTATGTTCATCGCAGCCTTATATATAATAGCCAGAAGCTGGAAAGAACCCAGATGCCCTTCAACAGAGGAATGGATACAGAAAATGTGGTACATCTACACAATGGAATATTACTCAGCTATCAAAAACAATGACTTTGTGAAATTCGTAGGCAAATGGTTGGAACTGGAAAATATCATCCTGAGTGAGGTAACCAATCACAGAAAAACACACATGGTATGTACTCATTGATAAGTTGCTATTAGCCCAAATGCTTGAATTACCCTAGATGCCTAGAACAAATGAAACTCAAGATGGATGATCAAAATGTGAATGCTTCACTCCTTCTTTAAAAGGGGAACAAGAATACCCTTGGCAGGGAATAGAGAGGCAAAGATTAAAACAGAGACAGAAGGAACACCCATCCAGAGCCTGCCCCACATGTGGCCCATACATATACAGCCACTCAATTAGACAAGACGAATGAAGCAAAGAAGTGCAGGCTGAGAGGAGCTGGATGTAGATCGCTCCTGAGAGACACAGCCAGAATACAGCAAATACAGAGGCGAATGCCAGCAGCAAACCACTGAACTGAGAATAGGACCCCTGTTGAAGGAATCAGAGAAAGAACTGGAAGAGCTTGAAGGGGCTCGAGACCCCATATGTACAACAATGCCAAGCAACCAGAGCTTCCAGGGACTAAGCCACTACCTAAAGACTATACATGGACTGACCCTGGACTCTGACCTCATAGGTAGCAATGAATATCCTAGTAAGAGCACCAGTGGAAGGGGAAGCCCTGGGTCCTGCTAAGACTGAACCCCCAGTGAACTAGACTGTTGGGGGGAGGGTGGCAATGGGGGGAGGATGGGGAGAGGAACACCCAGAAGGAAGGGGAGGGGGGAGGGGGATGTTTCCCCGGAAACCGGGAAAGGGAATAACACTCGAAATGTATATAAGAAATACTCAAGCTAATAAAAAAAAAAGAATGCTTGATTGATCAATCAACTGTAGTTGAATAATATATACAAAATAGGAACTATCAACTACATACAGACTTTTTGTACCATCAAAGAATACAATATGCCAAGCATTTACATGACATTTTCCCTGTAACATATATGGGATGGGATCTAGAAATGTTTTAAAATATGAAAAATATTGTGCACGGGTTCGTTGCAAATATTATGTGACTTTATAGAAAAGACTTGGGTCTCCTTAGATTTTGACATCTATAGGCAATCAGAAGCCAATCTTTAGGAAATCATACAGGCTGACCAGAATCCTAAACCACAGTTTCTCATCCTAATCACATGCTGTTGCTCAGGAATTACAAATGAAATATGAGCAGAAATCTCAGAACACTGGAGATTTTCATACATGAAAGCCATAATCAATAAAATCTTCCCCTTCTAAAATCCCTTTTTAAAAGTATTAATAAATATTATAGTGGTGCATGCCTTTAATCTTAATGCTCAAAGGGAAGAGGCAGGTGTATCTCTGATTTTGAAGCTAGCCTGGTCTTCATGTTCTATTCCAAAACAGCCAGGGCTACACAGAGAAGGCCATCCAAAGACTGCCCCACCCGGGAATCCCGTCCCATATACTGTCACCAAACCCAGACATTATTGCAGATGCCAGGAAGTCATGCTGACAGGAGCCTGATATAGTTGTCTCCTGAGAGGCTCTACCTGAGCCTGACAAATACAAAGGCAGATGCTCCCAGACAACCATTGGACTGAGCGCATGGTCCCCAATGGAGGAGTTAGAGAAAGGATTGAAGTAGCTAAAGGGGTCTGCAACCCCATAGGAAGAACAACAATATCAACCAAGCAGAACCCCCAGAGCTCCCAGGAACTAAACCACCAACCAAAGAGTACACATGGACAGACCCATGACTCCACCTGCATATGTAGCAGAGGATGGGCCTTGTTGGGCATCAATGAGAGGAGTGGCCCTTGGTCTTGTCAAGGCTCAGTGCCCCAGTGTAGGGGAATGCTAGGACAGGAGAAGGGAGGAAGTGGATTGGGGAGCACCCTCATAGAAGGAGGGGGAAGGAAGATAGGACAGGGGATTTCCGGAGGGGAAACCGGGAAAAGGGATAACATTTGGAATGTAAATAAAGCAAATATCCAATAAAGGAAAAGAAAACAAACAAAACAAAACCCAACAAACGGAAAGATTTACAGAAAATATGGAGAACAAGATTATGATGGTTAAGTACGTAAAAACTTATAAGCCCAATTTTTACCTGTATCTAATGTTTGGATTAGAAATACTGGATACATGTAAGAAGTGTGTGTGTTTATGCACTTACGTGTACCTTAATGCTGCTCCATCTCCCAACTCTTCTGGCATTTGTTTGGATAAACTGACGCAAAGATGCTGACTTTATGATGGAGCATATACTCCTGGGACTATGCGCAACACTCTCATATGTTAGGATTGTGAAAACTCTTTGAAATAGGGAGTTTCTTAATTATAGTGAGGAGTCTAAGGTCTCCTTATTAATTCCTGTAACACGGATGAGAGATAAGTCAGAGTTAGGAGCAATAGCTGTCCTTGCTTTAATCTGTTTCCTTGATAGTTTTGAAGAAAACAACTAAACTGCTTTTGATTAATAAAGACTATGGTTAATGTCTTAAAAGCTGATGATTGCTGTCAAGGGAGATGTTTATGACAAGAAATCATGTTAGTTTAACTATCTTTCCTCACATAGGGAGCATCTGAAAAGTGCCCCTGCTTCTGATGGACTCATTAAAGCACTCTCTGAAGGCCTGTAACTAAACTATTATAAGCTTTTGATACCCATGATACCCATGATACCCATGATACCCATGATACCCATGATACCCATGATACCCATGGCACGTGCACAGTCCTATCTAATATCACTTAATCACATGGCTTAGTTCTTCACAATCATCAATTTGGAAAATACCTGCTCAATTCATAGAAGTGAAAGCTAGATTTATAGTAACTATTAATGGGGAGTCAAAAGAATGCATTTTCTTAGGGTAACCAAACTGTTTAGGTCCGCTAACAAGGTGATACAGAGGAAAGTCTTCTTCACAGATTTGCCATATCCCTTCAGCAATGTGAAAATAAACAGGAGATTGATGGATGCCAATATTGAGTGTCCTGCAGTGATATCTTGAAAGGGAGCTAGACTGGGAAGCAATTATATTGGGGAGTTGGAGCCCAGACTTGAACTTCAAAAGATGGAAGGCTGTTGGAATCTTATTATAAGAAACATGTGGCCCACTAGGACTGAAAAGAGATTGGAACTGTCTTCAGGTATGTTGTATATTCTTAAGTATGAACTAAGTAAAAATTTTGGAGTGATAGTGAAAAACTAACAATAAAAGAAGATAAACAAAGAAACATTGACCATTACACATTTGAGGATCCCCACAGTAACTTTACTGGAAAGGGGCCCTTTCCAGTAATCCACATCTCTCAGAAAGATGTCATTGGTACCTGTAGCATAGAAAGGCTTAAGTCTTAGAATTTAGTGGTATTTGATGAGAAAATACAGCTTAGACGTTGTAAATACGTTGATATAACACAATCACAAACACAAGAGGAGGAAGGAAGGGTAAAGAGTCCATCCATCACACATAATACAAGAAAAGAGCTGCTCCTCATTTTCCTAATGCCAGAAAAAGACACTATTTAGTAATAGTTGACACCACGGAAATCATTTGTAACAGGACTTTTTACTTTCTAATTCATCCTTAAATTTGAAAGAAAGGAAAACTCTCCCACTCAATTGTTTCTATTACCAGTCAGTTCATTATTTATGAGTCCATGTCAGTGTCTTGGGTTTCCCGTGAAACTGCTAATTCATACCGTATTTGCAGTCAGCCTTCCATAGTGAATCTCTGCTGTTTGATTTAGCCTGTCACCCGACACATAATGTCTCACAGCCATTTCCATCGCTCTCCCGGCTCTGCTCTGCATTTGTGGTAATAATTAGGAATGTGACTCTACAAGTTTATTTAAAATACACGAAGAATATAGTGTATAAGAAATATCAGCATAACATGTGTATCACAAGAAAAATTGTGTTGAATGTATGAACGTGGTTATAACAGTTGCTTATACATGGAAAACTACAATGATTTCAGAGCAGTGACATGGAAGTTAATTTTATGAGCACATATAAATTCCAAATTGATTTAACCACCTTATATGGAACAGCCAAATAGGAGCTTCTTGCGTTCCATAGCATGTTCTTGAGTTTTAAATCACATTTCCTTTTCTCTTTTCAGCTCAGAAATCTCAGACCTTTCCTCGTGTTTAGTCTTAAGTCTTTTTAATTCATGCCTTCAAATAAAGGATACCATATACAAGGTCAGGGACGTTGCTGTTTATGATAGAAATGGCTTAAGAAGTCATTTTTCGTTTCATTTTAAAACTTGCTTTAAGCATTTAGTATTTAGCTGACTGTACAAAATGACTCAGTGGGCAGCTGTCTACTCAGTTTTCAAGCTGTAAGTAGTCTAAGAATTGGGCATGATTTTGTAGATAAAATGTTAATTTAACTGTATCATGTAATTATTTATATCAATCACTCGATTATTTTTCTGAATATAAAAACATACTTATCTTAAATATTTTCCTACACCTTTATAGGTGTTGGGCTATTTCTGTGAAAAGAAATACAGGTTAATATTTTAAACCACCCTCCAATAGTGCAGACCTTTGTATCCTGATGCCAGTGTTTCCTGTTATGATGGCCGATGGCATAGAAATTGAAACAAATGCCTTCCTTCCTACGGTACCACTGTTCAGTGTCTCGTTTTGTTTTGTTTTACATATCAATGCACATGTCAGCTAAATTGGTATTTTTAAATGTTTACTATGTTTGCCCTTTGAAAGCTCTACCTAATTTAAATGTGCAGAGTGTATTTAATGGTAACCATATTTTGAATATCCAAATCCACTCTTTCTCATCTAGCACGTCTTCCTCCTGAAAAGACGTGCCAGCCTTCTGTACAGACCAGCTTTGGCTGCAGGCTGCTGAGCCTCTGTTCTCAGGACAAAAGTATTGCTCAAGCTCAAGCAGAGTGTCAAGGAGACTCAGTCTTCTCAAGTCTCCATCCCAGGAGCCCGGACATTAGCATTCACACTCCTTCAGGACTAAACATAAACATTAACATCTAAGCAGGACTTGTAAATTTCATATGGGAATTGCAGGGTACCTGGAATGGAAGTTCTTGTATTTGTGATTCTCGACTCTACACTTTCTAAAATGACTCCAACTACTGTTCCTTTTCTAAGGCAAAGGAAATTTCAAACTAACAATTTGTAAGTTAAAATGAGAAGGAGTTGAGTCTCTGGAAAAGTAAAACTTTATTGTAAGACTGAGAAAATAGCCAAAACCATAACTTCTGAGAACCTATTATAATTATTATATTGCGATTTTTATTACATGAACACTGTTTGAATGAGAAAAATCAAATAAAACGAATATTTCATTTGTAGATAGACTTTAAAATAAATTACTAACCTTGACGTCCATCAGCATACAAAATCCTACTTAGCCAATGACAGAGTTCATTGTTTAAAGACTACTTGGGAACGATTAAGGGAAGAATGATGTAATCTAATATGTGATAAAGACAGATATAATATTCTCTACTGGAAGGCTTCCCTATCATGTCATATCAAAGTCTAGCAAAACGTTGAAAGTTAGAAATGTTATCAAGCATTAGCAGGCATTTAAAGAACGGCTCTTGAATATTTCTAGCATAAAAAAGTATTTCATGTGATGTAAATGAATGGTAATTTTCTGACTTTAAAAGAGAGCCATGCCAGTACATTTCAGCGTTCTGGACCCAATTCTGCAAACATGGAGACGCTTTCAATTTTCTCTGCCTGCCTTCCCTCCTTAGATGGCTGTGATTGCAGCGAAATTAATCCATTTAAAAATCTGCGGCTTAAACTTAAGGATTTTCAGTTTTTCTCCTCTTCTCTCTCTCTTTTTTTTCTTAGAATATCAATAAGTTCCAATTGAAGAGCGGATTCTTTTGCAATTCAGGCATGTGCGGGCGATAACGGGCGACTTGGCAAGAAGAGAGGCAGAGATGGATTAATTATGCAGAGAACATGGAAATTCTGCTTATCATCGGCTAGCAAAGGAGCCCGGCTCACATAATCAGCAAACGAAGGGAGAGGAAAAAAATAACAATGCAATGGCACCTTCCAGCCCATCATCAGGATTTTTCTACCCCCCTTGTAATTAAAAAATAACATACACTTATAGCCCTATCTCCGGTGCAGGCAAGAAGTGGATGTCCACAAAATAATTGCACTGGATATTAGAGCTGGCACCATGGACTGTCCAGCCTTGCCTGCTCACCCTCTTTCTCTGTTGGCTTCTCAAGGCACTTTGCCTCTGAGCACAGTCCAATCAAGCGGTGTCTCCAATGACGCTCTAGCTCAGTTTCCAAAAAATCCTAAACGGGTACCTTATCATGATCTGCACAAATATGCAGACATATATGGTAAATATTTGCAGGGCAGACTCTGGAGAAATCCTTGGGACTGATCACCTGCAGACTATCTGGTCAGTTTCGTTCATTCTTTTTCTTCCCTTTATCCTTTCCCTCTCTCTCTCTCTCTTTCTTTCTTTCTTTCTTTCTTTCTTTCTTTCTTTCTTTCTTTCTTCTTTCTTTCTTTCCCTTCCTTCCTTCCTTCCTTTCTTTCTCTTCCTTCCTTCCTTCCTTTCTTTCTCTTCCTTCCTTCCTCCCTCCCTTCCTTTCTTTCTTCCTTCCTTTCTTTCTTTCTTTCTTTCTTTCTTTCCCTCCCTCCCTCCCTCCCTCCCTCTCTTTCTTTCTTTCTTTCTTTCTTTCTTTCTTTCTTTCTTTCTTTCTTTCTTCCTTTCTTTTCTGATGAAACACGTCCAGATACCCTTCGTTTTGCAAAGAGGCTGGATTACATTGGTGAGCCGAGCAATGGTCATTCTCTCTTCTAGAATGGTGCCACTTATTTACAACTTTGTTTTCTAACCCCCTGGCCAGTTGACTTTGCACATGTAGCTATGTATCACTAAAGATTTTAGTCTGTGCGATTCCAAGTCAGAAGACAGGATCCTCTATTGTCTCTGTGAGACACAACAGATCAAAGCTTTCTGTGTCTCCGAATGCCAAACGACACCATGGTCAACATAGTTTATTGATTTAAAGAAAATCGCAGTAAAGCTTACATATGTGCCCAGGTGTTTCTCAATTTGGAATGCTAGCATCATGTTAAGTAATGATGCTTAGGCCTGAGAGCTATTGAGCTAGGTTCCCTGTGGCAATTATGACCCAAATCATTTGACCTAATTAAGGACATAGCCCCAAGAACAGTCGGCATTTCTTCCTACAAAGTTATTGTTAAGATACAAGAAGACAATGATAAAAATAAACTTACAGAGACAAGCCATATCTGTGCGGCATAGGAGGAAAAGCTGTTTCTCTAACGTGCAGTAAACTGGAATCAGAAAGCTGGCAGGCTCTAGAAATGTAATTTATTCAGAGTTCCGCCAAAGCAGGGAACCAGTACGGGGCGCAGTTTCCTTGCTTGTGGGAATGTTCTAAGTGACAGTAATAGACTGATTTCTAAAGCTAATTGCTTCCATATCTGTGCATATGGCACACAGACACATATGCAAGACATATGAGTCCTATAGAAAACAAAGAGTGGGGCGAGTAAATATTTGGAGGTATTTGTGATTACTAACTGCTAGTTTCCATAGTGGGAATTAAAAAGAAGACGAGGAAAGTTACACAAGCAAGGTTGGAGGTTAGGAGTGACGAGCCCAGGTACAAAGAAAACCTGCATGAAGAGAGAACAAAAAAAAATGAAGACTCCGGAGAAACTTACAATGGTGGCAGTTGAAACTGCTCGATTTTATTTCAGCTTGCATTTTGATGCACAAATATATGTGAGTTAAATATCCTCATAGAAAAAAATGTGTTAGTATATGTTCCTGCACTAAGAAACGTCAAATTTAAAGAGAGAACTCAGTTCCCAGAGCAGGATCTAACTGACCAGGAACTATGGTACAAACATGCAGGCTGCAGACAGACAATGGAAATAGTTTTGTCAGTTCATTATCCCTGATTTTCTACTAGCTTTTTATCATCTTTTCCCCTAATTCTTTTGGTATCTTTTCAAACAGCATCTTCTAAAAGCTACAGGTAGTGTTATTTGTTTTTGGACCTTTTTACTAATAAAAACTCTTAAGGCGTATATGAAAGTAAATACATGGTATGATTGACTTCTGTGTTTTCATTTCTCATTCTCATAATTATCAATATATGACAGTTCGTGTTACGTATATCAGTTGCATATGCCCACATTTCTACATCCCAGACTTTTAATTTATTTTAATAATAATCAATAACTCTATGTTTTTTCTAAACGAATTCTTGGTGTAATAAGATCTACCCAGTTACATATTACTAGATATAAGGTATTCCATAACTAATGAACAGCAGTAAGTGGATGCTGGTAATACTCACATTAATTGGGGAAATAAAGTGAAATGTACAAAAAAGCGATCACGAAGTAAGTATATGAAGTTGTGTATTTCTTCCAAAGTTACCAAACATCTTTGGGTCATGGAAACTGGATATTCTTCTGGGACTGAAAGGCTACCACAAGTCAGTCAGATACCAAGAGTAAACTTCCTCAGTTTACCAGAAGAGCTGAGGCCCCTTCCAGTTACTATGCAGACCACTGGCTTTGCAGTATTCATATTGGGTGACATGAAGATTTTTAACACTGACTATACAATAGAAATATCAATGGATCGCTCAAAATTAATTACACCTGAGCTCTATCCTAGACAAAATTCGAGCAAATGTTGCACATCCTCTAATTTCTATCACAAATGGGAGCATAAAGGCCATCCATATGACAAGCAGAGATGGCTCAATTAACTTAGTTTATGAAAGGACATATTTCCTTCCAAAATATGCCTCTGTGTGTGTGTATGTGTGTGTGTGTGTGCACAGAGCCAATCGATAGTTGGTCAAGGACACAGACATGCAGATGGAGGTAGGACGGGAAAAGGTGTATTTTTCCCATTCTGGGTGACTCTAACATATACCTAGAGTTGAGGACTTAACTTCCTAAACTTATTCATTCTCCCCCAATAAACTGAGTTGACATCTATTTACAGTACCAGATCTCCTCAAGTCTAAGGAAGTCATTAGTGCGATCCAGATTGTAGAGCTGGAACCACATGCATGCTCTACTAGATGGCCAGAGCATTTAACACGTAAACAAAGACAGCACTTGAAAATATTTTCTCTGCCTGAAAGGGTTTGGTGAATAGGAGCGAGGAAGACAAAGGGCCTTGTGCCCACCTGTAACCACAGCTGCTTTCCCTGCCTCACATTCCCCTACTGAAATCTTAACAAGGCAGAAGCTTTCTAAAGGTTTCCTTAAAGTCTGGGCTAAGAATGCTATAGACACAGCATACCTTTGTAATCTTTTATATTTTCTGAAAACATGTCTTAACATCTTTCACAAGAGAAGAGAGATAATAGAATTCTCAGCAACTGTAACTGTAAATGGATTTGTAATCTACCCATGATTAAAATTATTTTCATCATGAAGTAGAATTCTCGTTAGTGTTGCAATTTTAATATTATCAACTCCAAAGTGCCTTAGTGATTGATAATACAGACAGTGAAACCCTATATTATAGTAATTAAATTTAAAATGAATCTGCCATCCTTACACGTCTCAGTATGATACCTGGTTATTTGAAAAACAATTATTTTTGTATGTCTCCTAATGCCAGATAATACTTGGACCTTCTCCCAGATTGTTCTAGGTCAAGTTGCTATTGAGTTGGTGTCCACAAAGAGCAAGTCTTGCTGACTGTCTCTCCCATAAAGCACCAGGCTGCTACACAAGTGAGTTACAGCCCAGGAGAAACTCCTGCCAGAGCTGGAGAATTTTCCCTACAGTTTTCATACTGAAATGTGCCTCATCCTTGAGTCTCAATAGTTTCTTCCAGGAAACACCCAGCAGACAAGAACAGTTGTCTGACTCTGAGGATAAGTATTTTGTCTTCTGATCAGAGACAGGATGCCTCACACAGCACTTCCTTTACTGCACTGATAGTCCCCTGAAGGAAGTATGTCCCTTCATCAATTGAATTAATCGAGCTAGCCTCCATGTTCAGTGCTGTCCTTTATATCCCTATGTAAGATTTTATAGGAACATGGACTTCTCAACCACAGAAGGGACTTCTTCCTCTCTTCCTATCACACTTTCCCCCCTTTCAAGACATGGTTGACAAGGTTTCTCTTTCATGGATTCCACATCCCACCCCTTCCTCGTATACATTTTGGGAGGAAAAAAAAACATAGAAGGGAAAACATTCTTCCATACTTGGCTCATTTGCAGATTTCAGCAGGCTTGCAAAAAGCACACCTGTTGTGCTGTCTGGATTTCCTTTTCTGATCATAGGCTTCTGAGAAAGCGTGGGGGCTTCTGAGAAAGAGTGTGGGGGGAAAGATCTCTATCAAGCACTCTTCACTGGACAATGAATTCTCTCCACCATTTGAATGTATCTGTGGAATGCCTGAGTGATTCATTACAGCAGATTCTGAAGTATGACAATGGGCCGCAGAAATGACTGATGCTATCGTCTTCCTGATTTCATTTCCCTGATCCTCTTCATCCCTTGGCCTGTGTACCTCGATTAATTAGAAACCAGGGATTTTCACTCATCAGCTGATGGGTTTCATGCTCCACTCTGTCACAAATCTGCTGCCTTCACTATCTCTCTTACAGCCGCTGGCTGCTTTAAAAACTCCCCCCTTCCTTTCTTTTTTTCTTTTCTATTTTTTTTTCTTTTTGAACATAGTGCTTTGTCACCACAGGTTTAGTTCTTTTAGAGATTCGGACTTTTTTTAAAAAAGAGATTGAAATTAAAGTAGAAAAGATTCAAAATCTCTGATTAAGTTAATCCTCATCCAAATGATACTTACCCAAAAAAATGAACTTTTTGAAGAGACAAAACATAAAGAATTACATCTCTACACTTTCTGACTTCTCTTTTTTTAAGCTATGGTAATTTACGTAGTTGGAAAGATTGGAAATATATACAAATATGATTAGTGTGTGTGCATACAAAAGAGTTGTTTGCTTCTGTTGTATTTGGGATATCTACATTGTACGTTTAAACACATTTGCATTCAGATTCAAGCTACATAAGTTATAAGGACTTTCTGGAATAAACCATTAAACTATTACTGTTTAGGAAGAAAAATTCTATAAATGAAACATGCTTAACCCCTTACTTAGCAAAGTTAGCCAAGGGATGGTCTAATCCTCAAGAAATCAGATTGTTAAGTAGGGTTTGAGATACAATATAATTTGCAGACAAATTCTAACTTTGAACTATAAATACTACATAATTCAGAGGTAAAATGAAAATATGAAAAATAATTTAGTTGCAAGTTTCATAGGCATATACATATATATATATACAGACATGCATGCATACATACATACATACACACACACACACACACACACACACCACCACCACCACCACCACCACCACCACCACCACCACCAGCAGCACCACCATACACAGAAAATCTTCAGTACTCTTCCTCCAGACTTCTTCCTGAAGTATTTTCTCAATTGCCTTAGACAGCGTGAGTTTTCAAACCAAGCACAGACTATTTCCTCCGCATCGACAGCTACAGTAGCTTTGAGGAGACAATGTTGTAGATGATGCCCATGGCTTCATAGTTTTTCTCCACCAGTAAATGACAGACTCCTTGCTACATTTCAGATTTCTGTGCATTTTACAAGTCAAAATATGAAGGGAAAATGACTCCTTATCACTATAGCATCCATGTTCTGCTGTGCTTGCTAAGAAAGCTGCAAGCCTGATGCTTGCTAGGAGACACTCCTGGGGGCCCTGAGTAGAACTAAGGGCTGCTTTGTATGTAAGGACTTTTCTAGAGGAAGCCACTGTTCAACTGTGATTTTACTTTCATTTGGTTGGAGGTTAAAAAAAAGCAGTCAGGGAAAACTAATATGCCTATGATTTAAAGCAACAAGAGGGGATGCACTCAACTGTATTTTCAAGCTAGTGTTGCTTCTTTATTTCCATATATGTAGGAATACAAATGACCCATAATATTGGTCAGAACTCCACTTCCCAGAAAGTTTTCCTTTCCCTGCCATTAAACTAATCTAAAACAAAACAAAACAAAACAAAACAAAAAACTTAAAAGGTAAGTGGATTTTAAAAACCTTGGTAATGTGGAACATGGACAAAAGAAGACCAGAAAAATCACCACATCAGATTGTAGGGACAGGAAGAGAAATCTATAGTTTCTTTGAAATCACTAAAAACCAATCACCCAGAGAGAGCATGGCCCACTGAAACAACTAAACAGAGTTGATATGGGTTCTCAGAGACTGAAATATGGGGCCTTCATGGGGCCTGCATGGGTCGGTCTTCTGTGTGCAAGTTATGGCTGATAGGTTGCTGTGCTTGTAGGACTCATAACAATAGAAGCCTGTGTATTCTGACTCGTTTACCTGATCTTGAGACTCTTTTCCTCCTATTGAATTGCCTTATCCAACCTCAATATGAGGGCTTTTGCCTTGTCTTATTGTATCTTATTTGACTGTCATTTCTTAGAGGCCTGCCCTTTTCTCAGGCGAGATGGAGAGAATGGATCTGGGGAGAGGGGATGTAGAGGGTGCTAGAAGGAGTGCATGGAGGGATACTGTGGGGTGATATACTCTATAAGAGAAGAATCTATTTTCAGTTGAAAAAAACTACTAACACATTGAGAGTACTCTGAGGGCAAAAATTTTGTGTGTGTGTGTGTGTGTGTGTGTGTGTGTGTGTGTGTGTGTATTGTTGGTATCCACCTGTGACTTTTATTTTACCTTTAAAGTAAACAAAATATTATCTTCCAAACTATGTTTCAAACGGACCCTCCAAAACACACTTTCCCTTAGCTGTGGTGCAGAAGCGGTGTAGGAACAGTTGGAAAGTATTTTATTTAACAACACAGTGTGCTGATAATCTGGAGGATCAAACCCATCTGGAAGTTTCCCTAATTTGCCAGGTCTTTCCCTCACAATATCAATATTGTGGTAGCTCCACATGTTCCTGAAAACCTACTGATGCCAGGCATGAGCACTAACCGTCAGGACGAGAGGTGTAGGAGTCCAGTGTTTTAAGTCTGGGGATCCCAGCATTATTTCTAAATGAGCCTCAAGTTTAGACATTTCACAATGTTTACCTGTGACAATCCCGTGGACTCACCGGTTTAGATGATACATGTTGGCCACCTATTTGATCAGTAGAAATATGTTCGGTCATTATACTGGAACAGTGCTCTGCCTGAATACCACTTCATGGTGATTTTCATAGTCTATAATTTGATGTCTTACTAGCTTGAGAATCTGAAAGGTATTTCTTTCTTCTAATATAATTAGTTAGAGGTGAAGAAGCTGAAGCCTTCTCAGAGTAATTACAAAGACTGATTTCACCAATCTTCCTTGCCTAACAACCACATGTAAAGTGAAGCGAGATTTCCTCAAATGATAATTTCTGGTGGAAATGAGGACTGTGTTTTGTTTTTCCTACACCTATCAAGGTAACTGACTTGCAGCATAAGGAAGGGGCCTGGGGACGGCCATTTTCCAATGGAGCCTGCCTTCCCTGCTCAAAGTCCTTGTCCCCTTCTTCAATGAGCAGTTTGCACTGAGGTATATGCATTGCACATTCAACGCCTCAACCACAGCGTGCGTGAAATGAGCCGTGCAGGTGTTTGTTTGTTTGTTTAATTAGGTACAACAGGCAAAAGATCTTGACACTCTGAAGTAAGGAAGACAAAAGTGGTTCCTTAATTTATCCTGATGATGCTGTTTTACAAATATTTTCATAATCTGTCATCCTGTAGAAATATCTATTCAATTATGTGGGAAGTTTACAGGGTTAATTGAGTCACCTTGTAGGACATCTACATTTTGGCTTGGATTTTGAAGCTACCCTAATCTGGATTTCCCATGCCTTTTAACTCTTGCTTCACACAGCTCTCTCTTGAACATCTAAGTTGGGGTTCCTTTAACCAGAAGAGCTAAGTGCATCTGATCCTTGCTATTATACTTGGTTGAAACAACTCCCTTCAAACTGAATTGATCTCTACCCCTGAGTCCGTCTTTGCTCATTTGGATCATGCTTGGGTATAGGCTTCTCCAGTGTTCACCCATTCTCCAATCCTCAGTGTCTGCAATTCTTTCAGAACAAATTTTTCTAAACATATATTCATCAAACATTTATTCTAAGCCACTCCAAGTTCTATCAGCCACACTGTGAGTCTGAGACCCCTGAAGTTTGCTGGCTTTACCAAGTTTAGCCACTTCAGTTGTGTTATATTGAATACTACCTTTCAATACGTATTCATTCACAATCCAACTAGGTCATATGCAGCAAGAAGGTAAGATACAGAGCTTTCTCTTTTGGCACCTCTGGGTGCTGAGCTCACTCCAAGACACAGGAAATGTTTAATAAGCTTGTCTATCATGTCTTTCAATTGAGTTCTTCTTTCAATTCTGATGATGTGTTTTGAAGTTTACCTTGTTTCAAAACTAAATTCAAAATTGAACACCAAGATGACCCTTGTATTAATATCATATTCACATGTTTCTCTGCTGTGTGTTCACTGTAACTTGGAGAATGGATTGCTGCCAGCATCTGGATTTTCCACCTTTGGTAACCCTCATTAATCTTTGTGATTATGGTCACCATTTACTAGAAGCTTCTGCAATTACACCACAATTACTAGGAATATTAATTGGCAACTAGATTTGTTTGGTACGTTCTATTCCTTTGTTTACTGTAAAGGCTTCATAACAACAGAATTACTTTGAGGGCAACAGCATTTTCTCAGAAAAGTGCCAAAATGAGGAGAAGATAATTGTATATATTTAATCAAGAAATGGTTATGTTTACATTCTTTTAAAAATTTTTCTATGCTTAGATAATAACTTTAACAAAGTTCTGAGCTCTAGCAAAAAGAAGATAAATGTGGCCATTCAAATGCGTGGTAGCCTTTCTTCAGAGGATCCCTAAAGAGCATCATGTCCTGGCTCACAGAACCCAGGGATGTAGAGATCTAAGAAGAGGGCACAGCAGGTGGCAGCCTGCAGTGATGAAAGGACAGACATATTTTCCTTCATTTTCTTAACTCCAGCCATGGCGCGCCACTCTCACAGCTTTCATTTACCTTCTGTCAGGACTGATGAGGACATTATGTTCTTAAGGCTGTTCTGAAGGTTGTTCAAAGACAGAAAATACTCATAAGTAATGATAAGGATTATAATGACAAAATATTTACCTTTATCTTTTATATTTCTCAGAATGTTCTCAAGAGATATGAAAGAGAAAGAAAACACACATTTTCCACCTCAGAAGAGGATTTTGGGTCATTGTTTCATTTGTTTACATATTTCTGTGTTTCTGAAACTTCTGTATTCTGGAGCAAAATATGAAAGAAAAAATACATTCCTTAAAAAATGTCTTTAAGTGAAAACATATGCCAAACATTGGTGTGTGTGTGTGTGTGTGTGTGTGTGTGTGTGTGTGTGTGTGATTTTAAGTAGAGATGAGGAAAAACATTAGTTCTAAAGGTGTGGGCTGTAGGCACATCTCTGCTTGCAGCCCATATCTAATCAGAGGCATGAAAGGGTTTCATTCTTGAGGTTATCACAAATCCTTCTGAACTCCCCAGTCAGCTCTACATGCCACATGTTAGGAATCAACCAGAAATGGTAGTTATGTGTAGTGCAGACTTAAGGTGGAGGAAGGCAGAATTAAATTAAGACCTAGGAGAGTTGCTTCATGGACAAAAGCTGAATCTGGCAGGAAACACATAAGTTGTAAGGACAGTAATTCAGTTATGCCAAAAGTGCTGTAGAAAAGACTGAAATTTAGAACGAACAGGCTGGACTCACGATCACATGTGAACATTACTTACACTGTAGTTCTTTGACATCTGTTTGAAAAAAATAGATTTTTTTTGCACGAGAGAGGAGGAGGCAGAAAAGAACATGGAGTTGTTGACAATCACTAATTACAGGACAGTTTTCCTGAGAACGGGCCAGCTAAATGCACACTATGTCACCTACATTGTCCTGGTGCCTTGCACAATCTGGACTTTCCATACATATTTATTTTTAACAGATTAGTAAATAAATGTCACTTACTTCTTGGTAACAGGTGACTTAGGACTATGCACTAAATATTTTAGGAGAAAATAGAGTGTAGTTGGTTGCAGGATACCCTAAGAGATAGAAGTAGAAAGGCAAGGCCTGAAATATCATTTGGCAGAAGGTTCTAGATGCTGGAGCAGCAACCCAAAGACATTTGGCAGAGAAGGGTGGGCACTTGGAGGATGCTGAGATACAAGGAAGTATAAAGAAAATAATAACCAAATCAAGAATCAAGCATCGTGCTTATGAACAAGGGAGAAGGGCTATTTTTTAAGGTAATGCAAGGCTAAGGTCAGGCTCTAAGGACTCACGGACAAAAGTTTGACTATCCTAGGTTACATTAATCATGACTAGAACTCAGGGAAAGAGCCAAACATTACCTTGAGTTTCTACTCTGTTTTCTGAAGTTAGTATCTTTTTGTACATTTCCTTCGAGACGTTTATAAAAAATTAGAGTGACTAGAGCAATGGTTTGATATAAGATTTCTGGCTGCTCTTCCAGAGGACCTGAGTTTTACTCCCAGTGTACACATGGTGACATAACCAATCCGTAACTCTAGTTCCAGGAGATTAGGAACACCATGGACACCGTGAACACAAGTAATGCACAGAAAAGTATGCAGGCTGAACAACCATCCACAAGAAATAAAAATTAAAAATTTAAAAGTATTTTAAGTGGGGGAAATTACAGTGGATATGTAAGACAGTGTCTTCCAGGAGAAAGGAAAGATTTAAGAAGCATCCTAGACTGTAAACATACAAAGTCATTGATGCAATTGCTATCAGATAACACCACTCTATTCATATTTAACATCAGTGAGAGAAATAAATTAACCTATTCAACACCCTGCATGACTGCAGAAAACACAATATTCTTTAGCAGAGTAATGTGAAATACAAAGACTATCTTAGTATGTAATATAGTATTTACTGACAAAATTGAGATTATTACACTTTTATTTAACTAATATTACTACAGAATTGTACCTGTTCATGATGTGATGTTTAAATGGTGTAAAACTAAAAATAGAATGTGGTTTGTCTCATATCATTAAAAGAACATTTTTTAATTTGTTCTTTTTTTTTTTTTTCTTTTTTCGGAGCTGGGAACTGAACCCAGGGCCTTGCGCTTCCTAGGTAAGCGCTCTACCACTGAGCTAAATCCCCAGCCTAAAAGAACATTTAAACAGTGCCTTATATATTATTTTATAAATAAACCACATATATAATACATAAATGTTCATTGTATTGACATGAGTAGAATCATGACATAATACATGTTTGGAACTTTATTTCCTGTGGATAATATTCTTTGAACGTCACTGTACAAAGGCACAGAACGATGTATAAAAGTCCCTGATATGATTTGTTGGGCTGTGCACGTTCCTTTAACCTGTTATCTGCGTTTACCTCTGTTATAATGACTAAGAATACGATTCTAAAGAGACATAAAAGGATATAGATACTGTTAGATAGTATAAAATCCTTGACGTTTTGTTTATATTTAACTTTACTACTTAAATTAACAAAATATCCCATTATGGAACATTTACAAATATGTTAATACCTTTCAAGTATAAACATAGAACATTAATCACACAGCTAGGACTAATTAACAAACATGACCTCCTTATCAGGTAACAACCAATAAGAGAGTTTGAACTCCATATTACAACTGCAGAAAAGAACTCAGGGGAAAACAGGCAGTAAAAAGGCAACATCTTCTCTTGAGAATCCAAATCGTTTGAAGGCAAAAAAAGTATTCATCTTTGCAGGTTAATGCTCTTTCTAAATCAAAGGAAAACAATGGCTTTCACCTACATCTTAAAATATTTGTCGCTCGTAGTGTTTGGTTGTTTAGGTGTATCCAAGATACTGTATGATATGAGAGAAGTCTTACTTGTACACGGACAAGGGACAAAAGGATTCAAAGAGAGCTCAAGCCACTATCTCTGTTGTGTTTGCCAAAACGAGGTGTAGAAACACCAAGGCTTAGCAAAGTAGCTCATGAGGCAACGTAGCCCCCTGGGTCGGCAGAAGATCCTGTCCTTCAATAGGCCTAGCTTAGCAGCTTTCCCTATTGAGTGTCCAAGGGGAAAGAGCAGCAAGAGCATGTTTAGAAGTGTACAGCAGCTGGTGTCTTGGCAGAGAGACCAATACCTTGAATTAGTAGCAGTTTAAAGCAAGAAGAAACAAAGATTCCTCAGTTGACTATGTATGTGTGCAGCCCTAAACTGGGCTCATTACTATCAGGTCCCAGTGCTGGCAAATATTTGAAGGAAGCAGGTAAATGTCTATCCCTTTTTGTGAACAAAGATGTCCCAGAAGACTGGCCGTAGATCTCTGGTGAAGAGGGCAGTAGAGTTCAATGCTTGGAACGGTAGAGACGCCGTTCGATTTGTCACTATTTGTGAAGAAACTTACCAACCTCGGTGGACTTGGAATGTTAGCAATTACATCTATCCGCCTTCCAGACAGGCTCAACTGAGGGGCAAAATCCATCTTGAATATGGATGGAGCCATCCCATGGGTTGAGAACCTAGGATAGCAGCAAAAACAAACAAACAAAGTCAGGAAAAAAGAAAAGCAAAGAAGGCTCATTATTCATCAATGTCTGCTCCTTGGTATGATGCCTCTGAGCAGATCATGCTCCTGCTGCTGTAGAGATAAGCTGTTATAGAGACCACACCCCCAACACAGCATGATAGGCTATTTCCTCAATCCTTAAGCCACAGTAAACATTTATTTTGTGAGAGCATTGCCATAAGAAACTAACCATGTTATACCTAGGCCATCTGAACTAGTTCGTGGGAGATATATAAATATTGTGGGGGGATATAAGCCAGCGTGAAGCTGCTGGCTTAGAAGGCTTAATACTCTGCTTTAGTGAGAGGGGTAGTGACAACACCTGAGGTACGTGTGTGGATAGAGAAGGCTAGCTCATGGGGTGTCATCAGAATTTTTGAGCTCCAAGCTATTCGTGATCTGCATTGGTGTGAATCGGGCAATATTCTCTACAGAGTCTAAACCCTTGAGTGGGACTGTGTTCAAATGTGGTGGAATCATTTGCTTGTGAAGAGGTTTTGTCATAATACGATGTTCAGGCTTTTGCACGGTGGTTGATCACTTCCTTCATCCAGATTTACAGGGAGATGAAGAAGACCATAGAGTAGAAATATATGTAAAATGTGTGGTTTGGTAAATAAAATTGTGACCATAAATGTGAAGTTTTTTATAAGAAAATAAATGTAAATTCCACTGAACTCGAGTCCTGGAAAGCTGAGGACAAAGTGGCAGCACTGGCTAAAGAGATCAGGGGATGCCTAAGTTTTCACTCCACCCAGGAGAGGAGGAAAACTATAGCAAAACAAATGTATGCTACAGTGGCTGAATTAGGTCATGAAACCATTTTTACAAGGCTTCGCCGGTAAGAGGTTGTGCCATCCACATGGTACTGGTTCCGAGATGAAAGCAGATGGAAAGAATCATGGAGCACAGTTTCCTAGTTTTAGCTAAAACAAGGCAGTCTGTGGTAAGGTCAGCATCCCTTCCATGAAGACACCTTACAGGTCGCTGCATGGTACTGTGACAGCTGAAGTCTACGTTGCAGTGCAGATACCAGGATGTTAAAGATGCCAGAGAATTGGAACCTTCTGAGGACTTCTACATGCACAGAATGGAGTTGACTGAGTGGGGACACATGTGTCCCATACATAGCAGAGGTGAGATGAGGGTCATTAGATTCCATCAGGATCCAAGAATACTTGACATGGTTTTCAGGATTTGGTGTTTTCCCTGCTACAATCTGATCTTTTGTCCTGATCCTGCCTTAGGATACCCCCATCACCCTTTTGGAGTAGAGATATTTATTTTATGCCATTGTATATTGGATGTTTGTAACTTTTTTATGTTATACAGGACCACAGTTAAGCTTTTGTTTTGGAAGAGACTTTGGACATTTGTAGATTGTTGTTGGGAATATTAAAGACAATTGGGGACTTCTGAAGTTGGCCTAAATGTGCTTTGTTCTATGAGTTGACCATGAGTTTGTGGGCAGAAGAGAAAGAAGGTATGAATTTAAAGTGATCTGTTTAGGCATTCATTTGGTAAGAGGTGGAGGTCTGAGAGTTAAAATCGATGGTTGGCTTCACAATATATAAATTCAAAGGAGACAAACTCTTAGTCATGCCCTTGAGGGATTATCTAATTAGATTACATTAGCCTCCACTCGTGTTTATAAAGGCTTATCTTCATTAGTGAGAGCCATTCTAATTATGGGTGGCACCATTCCATGAGCTGGGGTCCCAAACTAAAAGCAAATGAGAAAGCTAGCTGGTCATACTCATTCGTCACTCTGCTTCTTAACCAGCTGCTTCAGGCCTTTGTCACCATGACTTACATACCACAATGGAATATTCCCTTGACCTATGAGCCAATATAAACCCTTTATTCTTTAAGTTGCTTGTGTGATATTATTTTCTCACTACAACAGAAATAGTAACTAAGACGCACGTGCCCCTGTAAGTGAGCTCATTAAACAAACTGCCTCACCAAGTTAAGCTTAGATGAACTTGTTTCTTTAATATATCATTAGGACAATATCTGAGGTATCCTATTTGAAGAGATGTCCATTAAATCTCCCTGGAAAAAGTCACACAACAAGGCACCATAGAATGCATGCCAAAAAGATATTCAGTTACTAAGCTATGCAGCTCTGTGTACCTGTTCATAAGTATGACAACATAATACCATTGGCCCTTACATTTATTCCAGTGACAGGGGGCATGTGTAAGAGCAGAAAAGACAGAATGCCTTTCAGTGATCAGAATCCAGGTCCAAAGAATGTGTCATTAGAAACTGTATTTACTTATAAAGGACATTGGCGATCCTGTTGGAAATAAAAGAAGGGCAAATGGCAGCCCCAAATTATTGGATAATACCTAAGATAAAATTCATCAATCGCCACTAGTAAAAACCATCAGGATGGCTCACATAACCAATTGATTAGTATATCTCTCTATATTATATCTCTATAGTAGGTTTGCACAGAGGTGTGTGCATATATGTACTCCCAGAAGCATTGAGCTTTTTTTCTGACTGCCTTTCTTAGGATTCACTTTTATTTGTTTTATTTGTGGCTTTGAAAAACTAGAACCTTGATGAGGCTAGGGTCTCTTTGATCTCTTGTGCCCTCAGCTATCCTTCTGATTCTGCCTGAAGTTTCTCAATCTAAGTAGATTCAGGCAGCCCTCTAATCAAGCAGTAACAAATTCAAATATAATTATGACAAATGCAGGGTCTGGAAACCCTGCCTGGTAATTGACATTGAAAGAGACTTCGAGCTTCTCACAGAATCAAGCCTATTGTAATGGGGCATGCATTGTAATACCAACTCTGTAATTGTCCACTTCAGTTCAGAGCTGAGAAATGAATTGCACACACTGAATTTGCTTTTGGTAAAATGTATTTTAACTCATTCTACCAAAATTTACATAAAAGTAAGTTCTGCAGCTTGCCACACATTTTGAAAAATATCAGATGCTAGACTACAGAGTTTTTATCTAGTAGAGAAAAATCATAACTTGAAGTTCTGCAAAAAGACGCACCCTTCCAGGTACCAGTATGAGCTTGTTCTAGCATTCTATACCCAGACAAAGCTGTTTCTTTATTATTACTATCATTAGTATTATTATTAGTAGTAGTAGTAGTAATTTTCTGTAAGTGTAGACAAAGCTACATACAGGTCAGCTTTTAAAACATGGAAACTCAATTCCTCACAATAAAAGGACGACCTGCTTAAAGATTATCTTAGAAGGTATGTGGCCAGCAGATCACACAAAGAACTGTGTACGATAAAATTGTTTCCATAGCACACCACAGTGCAGCAACACTCAGCTTCACTGACTGTATAAACTCCGTACTGTGACCTGTTAACAGTTTCCCTATAGATCTGAGACAGTTGTGGTTTCATACAGTAAAACATTGGAGAAACGGGACATTTTCTTTGCTGGTATTGTATAGACACATTCGCTTGTTTTCTTTAACTGTTATCACATTTATTTCACAGCCAGTCTCAGAAAATAGACCGAGTCCTTCCTCACGACTCCCACATGATATACAAGCTTGTTTCCAAAGAGCAGAGAAAATTGACTAAGATCCACGAGTAGATGACAGATGGACTCTGTCGCATTGCCAAAGACATGAAATTGCAGGTGACACCTGATATATGATAATAAAGAGCACCCATCCAGTAATCAGCTCCCTGGCCTTTATGTGTGTGATGTCATCAGCATGCAGGTGGCTTACCTGAGATTCTGAATAAAAGGCTGAGCATTGTCAGGAGGCTCACGTGGGGCTACTTTTATCTCCCCATCTGTGTGATCTCAGGGTGATGAGTTTGGACTGTGGCCATTTTCAACTCAAATTTGGTTTCCAAAGTTATCAGAAAGTTGTGTGTAGTTCTTTTTTGTATCCTGCTCTGTTCTTTGTCTTAAAAGAGCAATATGAAGCCACTCACTTGGGTGCTTTACGCAACTGAATAGCAATTTTATAGGACTAAATATACATTATTTATAACAGATATTGACAAGAAATGTGAGAAATTAAAGACTATTAAACTCCATTTAGATTATCCTGTTATATTATTAGCTGTTGAGATTATCAATTACTAACTCCATTCATGGTTTAAATAAAATATGTTTCACAAAATATGTTTGCACATTTTAAAATGATCGAGAAAGTGATCATTTTGTAGCTTATTTGGGAAGGGGTGTCAACCTATTATATGCTTCTACATAGTTTATGGACCTATCTTTAAAAAATGTAAGAAATGTATTTAATGTGGAGGCTTCATAATAAAGTCACTACCACCCGAATTGAAAAAAAGAAAGAATTAAGGAATAAAGTTGACCTCAAGATTTAAAACATGTCTGAATTATACCCAGCTTGCTGAATAGCTTAATGAAAAATGACCATTATACTGGGAGTAGCTGAAACACCAGGCTCTCGGGTGCTATGGGACTTGAAGGCCATGCACTCTTTTAAAGTCATGAGTCCTAGGTAGCTGGCCTGTTTCATCCTGGTCACTTCACCTGTATAGGGGAACATACAGGCACAACGTTAAGTACTAAAGTACACAGCTGTAAATAATAGGAACAAAAATAGCCTCAGGCCTCACTAATTAACATGTTTTTAATTTTGTTACATTCTGACAGCAGCCCCTCCCCAACCCCCCCCCACACACACACACATTTACTCCTCCTTTTTTCTATAGAAAAGTGCAGGGTTGCCATAGGTATAAACCAGCCATGGCATATCAAGTTTCAGTAAGAGTAGGAACCTCTTCTACTATGAAAGTTAGATGAGTCAACCCAGAGGAGAAAAGCAACAGTCGGAGACAGCCCCCATCCCATGGGTAGGAGTTCCAGAAGGGCACCAGGCTTTAAACTGTAATCTATGTGCAAAGGGCCTAGGTCAGTCCCATAAGCAGGCTCCATGATTCAGTCTCTGTGAGCCCCTACGAGCACAGGTTAGTTGATTCTGTAGGCTTTCTTGTGGTGTCCTTGACCCCTCTGGCTCCTACAATCCTTTCTCACCCTCTTATGCAGGTGAACAGCCAAGCAGAACAGGGCTGGTTTCTTTGTGTTGGAATTCCTCTTCTGAGAATCTGAGATAATAAAGTCTATGTTTGCCTTAGTCTCACAGCATCCTCCTGCCTGTGTTCCTCAGATTTCCTGTCATTACATTCTGAGATCAGTAGCTAAGAACATAGATTTTGGTTTTCGGATTTGGAGGTTCAAGTCCAAGGTTGGATGGCAAAGGATGAACTGGCACATGGTTCAGGGAACATACGATAGTGTTATCATGACTGGGAAGCGAAAGCGAACAGGTTAGACTCCACAAAGGCACATTTCTATAACTTAAAGATGGTTTGTTAAAAATTTCCCCTCTGTTGTGGTTTGCCCTGGAGTTCTCTGTATTTTGATGCTAATTCCACTGCCCCAAGGACAGCAGCCTAGTTATGTACTCAGGACTCAGGTGACTTCACCAGAACCTTCTCCTCATTTAATTTGTAAAACACAGGTGAGGCAGGTACAAGATAGAAGGAGGCCTGTCATTGGACGAGAAGGAAGGATGGAAAGGGGGGGCGGGAGTTTGAGGGAAGGGGAGGAGACTGGAATGGCATAAAGGGAAGAGACAGGAGGAGGGACAGAGAGAGAAGCCACAGAGAGCAAACATGAAGGCTGACGTTAAGATTCCCCGCTGTACCTTTTTACAGGTTGTTATGAATGTTCTGAAGGGATGGATGTGTATAGGGCTTTGTATGTTTAGGTGGGCAATTATATCTTATCAATTGGATCAGAGGTTATTGTGTGTTCTTTCTTGTAGCAATTTAAGTGTAAGAGAGTGTACGGTGGCGAGAGACGTTGGGCCCCCACAAAATTGGGATGTGTACTTCTGGCAAGATATCCAGCACATATCTTGGGGCACTGTGGTGTTGGACCAAGAACAGATAAAAAGACTGATTTATTTTTTATAGTGTTCAACAACACCCCTCCCCTCAGTAATAGCACTCTGGAGACAAAGCCTCTTAGACTTGAGCCTTGGAGAACATACAGTATCTAAGTTGGCATGATCTCTCATATCCTATGTGTCCTTCCTCATGATCGCCTACAACCTGTGTGATCTGGCCAGTCCCTATATTAATGTTGATTTTCACTAACCAAAGAAACATCTTGTAGTGGATTATAAGAACTATGGTGAGTTAAATCGTTTATACAGTACCAAGTATAATGTTTGTTGTTAGATCTACTGTTTTACCTCTCATTTGGGGGACATGCTACTAAATAGATTAGCAAAACTTTTGTAACTCAAGGTATCACAAAATATCAACTCTGGCATTTGAGGCGTTCTCAGTCACAATGTCAGCAGGTGGTAGAAATTCCTATGGCTGACAAGAAAATAGTCAACTTCTGGGCTGAGTATCTAATCAGAAAATGACCTGTAATTTTAAAATTGTCACTGTTATAACATTTGTTTATGATGAAATATTTTGTACTGATATGTTTTATATTATTGTCTTAGGATTTCTATAGCTATGATGAAGCACCACAACCAAAAGAAAGTTGTGGAGGAGAGGGTTTATTCAGTGTACACTTCCACATTGACGTTCATCACCAAAGGAAGTCAGGATAGAATCTTAAACAGGGCAGGATCCTGAAAGCAAGAGCTGATACAAAGGTCATGGAGAGGTGCTCTTACTGGCTTACTGGCTTGTAGGACAAATACTCTTTTATATTTCTAAAAATTACATTTATTTCTTTAGACAATTTTAATCACATACATGTATCCTCCATGACCATACATAAGGATCAATGAAGTGAAATTTAAAATATTAATTTATCTATTAAACGTAATAATTTTCAGGTTCTCTTTACGATATGTAATGTTTAATGCAGGAGAGAATCTCAGTAGTTTCCTTATGCAGCCGTAGGTGGAGTGGTTTTGTCATGGAGTATTTAGTATTTGAGGTGCTGCTCGTCTCTTTAACTCACCAGTCACTATCAGTTATGAGACTTTTATTATTTGTTTATCTGTTTGTGTAATATCAATGAATTTAAAAATTCAGTAATGAGAAGAAGTCAACAGACTTTAGCCCAGAGGTCAGTGAAGAGAAATGCCAAGGACATAAATGAAGGCAAAGAGAATCATTCACTAGTAGTATACCATTAGTCTGGCTTTGTTGAGCTCACTTTGATACAGGCCAGAATCGCCAGAAATACACTCACGATATGGCCCAGATTGTCCTCAAACTAGCAATCTACCATGCTTCCTGAATACTAAGGTGACATTACTAGTTGCCACATCAAGCTTAAAAATGTTTTGATTATTAAACTAAAAATTAAGAATTACATTGCATGCTGTTATCTTTTTTTTTTTTTTTTTGGTTCTTTTTTTTTTTGGAGCTGGGGACCGAACCCAGGGCCTTGCGATGCTGTTATCTTATTCACCATACCTTTGTAGAGATAAGTTTCTGGAAACTGGATCTTCCTCCATCGTGCAGGTCCTGGGGACTGAACTCAGGCCACTCCACTTGGCATCAAACCTAGTCAGTGGTTGAGCTAACTCTTTAGAACATGATGACTTAACCATTGGATCATAGCTTTACTAGAAACAATATATTCGTGTATTTGATTTTTAGATTTGACTCTTACATATAATAAATCTGGCAAAATTAAAGGTATAAATATTTTTGGAATATCGTGAGATTCCAGGATTGCTCCTTGAAGGATTTCAAGTTATACACTAATGGCAATTTTGTAAATGAATTTTAATGTATATATGTGTGTGTGTGTGTGTGTGTGTGTGTGTGTGTGTGTGTGTGTGTGTAAAACATATAAACTTATTGTGTTCATTATTGGATTGATGAGACTGTTTTTCCTAGAGACTATCTGAAACCCATAAAATTATCATGGATAAATTCATAAAAAGCCCATAAAACATCTTGATATGCAATTCACTGATGAACCAGACTATCTATTTTAAAGAAATCAATTTTATAAAAAAGTCTAGGTAAATTACTAGCATTTCTGTTAGTAGTAAGTAGAATTGTGCTAGTGTTTAGCTGGCAATGAACCTTTCAAGAGCATCAAAGATTTAAGAACATTAAGGAGGAATCTTTCCTGTCGATTTCTATACCTATGCATTTCTTCGGCCCAGAACAATTGATTAATACTTCTGTAAATATGACCAATTCAATCTCATGCTGTTCTAGGAAATACTCTATAACAATGGTCGTGGAAGCAAGGCATGAAGTCATGTCAGCAAGCAAATGATATGACTTCCTATCTAGGTAAAATTTTCCCAAATGTACTCTTAAGGATATCCTAATGACTTTACTTATCAGTTGGGCAAATCACAGAGTTGTCCCTAAATACAATTCAGCATACCTCCTTCAGACTGCGTAGGCCCTGGCTTAGTGTATTCTCCAGTAGGCTTCCGGGTGTGAGACTGTTTAGTGTAAGTTTGAACAGATCATCTGGTCTCATCCCTATCACACGTATATCTCAGAATTATCTATTTCCCAGTGTGAATTTTCACACCTGCAGAGCTGATAGAACCTTATACCTGTTTAATATAGGCTAGAACCAATAATGATATTATTTGTTGTTTATTCTTAAATTATATCAATTTCAAATCATTTGTTGAAATGAGAAAGTAGGAACTGCTGCAAATAGATTTATTAATTTGAAAACTAAGTGTTCAAACAACTAGTTCCTGAATTGTAAGCAAATGTAAATTGAAATAAACTATTTTGGAATAAATTAGCTACTTTATAAAATGTCTAGGAAAACAAATGTGTATACTTTTTGCTACATATTTGGCATCTGAAATAGATATATTATTTTTAAACTCATATTTTGTCACATATTTCTGTTGGAACACCAAATCTGGCAAATGAGAAGGGAAATATTTCTAGAAAAACATGAAAATAAATTATGCGGCCTTATTTTCCCTTACTTGTTTTATATTTGGATGCAATACAAAATCATATAAGAATATCTTCCTTTCCACATGAAAACTATGTGAGCCCTTCTGTCTTTTATTAACACCCTCCATATCTCTTTGTTCTGCAGATGACTCCTCAAAACTCACATCCTCCATAAATCCATCTCAGATTGATCAGAAAGAGATTAATGATTTCTCCTGGACCCAATTTATCTCAGCCTTGAAGTCTAAGCTCCACTCCCCTTGGTGTTCAACCCTAGCAAAAATTTTACACTTGATTTCTTTCCAACTTGCAAATGATTAGAACAGAATATGAGCACTTGTCTGTCCCTGTATGTATCTGGTAGCATTTTAATTGGATTGTGTAAATTCTTTCTCCATCTTTTTTTCATATCATCAAAATATGGACTTTATTAAAATCTTTGAAAGACGGGAATCTTCAGACAGCATATGATCGACTTTATATAACAAAACTCTTATCAATTTATTTATAAGACAAAAAAATGCTTACTGTGAATTAGGAACTCATCAAACTATTGAGAATAGAAAACTTAGAGATACACACTCAATGCCCTTAAGATATTGAACTTAAGGATATCAAGGTACCGTATGTAGTCAATTGTGTATCAGCTTTTATTAGGTAGCGTTACAGTTACAAACATCCCAGACCCTTACTATACCACTTTATTTAGCACATTAAATGTAGATCAGGTGGCTATGCAGTCATCATGGATTTATCCCACTGACAAACCAACAATGAAAAAGAAGCCTCTAGGTCAGACATATCATTTTTATATGAAAAAATACACATGAAGTGAGAATTTCTAGTTTCATTGGAGACTCAGTTGTGTCATGTGGTGCTCTTCCAGAAACTGTCTTATGAGAAGATATTTTGCTGAAGCAGACACATGAGAGCATGTTTTGCTGAGAACAGCTGTGGAGTTTTTCTGGAAGCCGTCTGGTAAAAGAGCTTGGGATGTTTGGAAAGGGTATACGTAGCACCCACAGACAGTGGGCGATGCTCTTGCATTGTTCACAGTGCACTGTCAGCAATTCCAGCCTCGGCAAAGCTCAGGGAAAACAGCAGAGTGAGTTCACTACAGTGAACCTGTAGTGACATCATAGAGGGAAAGGCAATAAAGAACTCCTCTGGTATCCCAACTGCTTCTTGCTATTTCCAGACTCCTGCAAATCAGCAGAGCCTCATTGTTTCTTCTAGGTAGAAGGGAGGTCACTAAAGAATCATAATTACAGTGGACTTAGAACAAACTAAGCCTACATACAAATGATCCCCAAGGTTTCTCTTTCACATATATAATGATAGGTGGCATCCATTCGAATTCCATTAACCAAAGTGTGTCATGTGGCCAACATGGATGTCAAAAAGGCAAGAAAATATGGTGATCCCATAGAAATGGGCTGTAAGTGAATAGGGCAATAGGTAGAAAGAGATATCTTGTATGATGAATTTAAAAAAGGAAAAATAGACACCTGCCTTGCAAGTCTAAGAACATGAGCTTGATCTCCAGAAAGTTTGTGAAATGCCAGGCTTGCTAGTGTGCACTTGCAATTGCCATCCATGCTAGGAGACTGGGATAGGATAGTTAGTGCTTCCTGACTGGCCAAATTGGCCTGATTGGTAAGCCCAATGTCAAGGAGAGGCACTGCTTCAAAGGAGGTGATGGATGTTCCTGAGGCTAACACTCAAAATTGTCCTCCAGCCTTCAAACACACATACACACATGTCCATGAACATGCCCCCACACATGAACATGCATATATACATACACACAAATATAGATTTTGCTTGAAATTAAAATAAAAGCACAGTTTATAATTAATTATGCACAAAAATATGTGAGCATATATGAAGTTTGTTCTGGAACACAGAAATGGAGTGATCTTAATGAAACACTTGGAGGTAATAAGAAGAAAAAAGTAAATTAATATGTGAACTGATATTGCATGTTGAATAAATGTCACTGTGATAAAAGTTATATTCTCATATACTAGACACAAGGTAAAAAATATATATATTCACACTGGCATAAAGAAATGAAGAAATTATTAAACAATCAAGGAATCAAGAGGCAGAGTATTGGTGCTGGAGAAATGGCTCATTAGTTATGAAATAGAACACTGTTCCATACATCTGTGTGAGTTGACTGTAGTTATACTATTCTGAGTTTAAGTTCCAAAAGGCTTTGATGTGAAGAGTAGAGTCCTCATTAAGGTCAATTCTTAGCAGAGAGATGTCTCACCATTACCAATGCCCTAGAATATCATACTTTCAAAATATAAAACAGAGTTAGAACCAAATTACTTGTCATGTCTTTCCTCCCCCTAGGCATTGCCTGATTATATAGCCTTCATTTAGTCAATTAAGATTAAATTCATATATGAACAAAAATGTCAAGATTTTCATTTTCCCAAATCTCAAATTAAAAGGGAAAATATAATTATACATCTATTTCTGCTAGAACACTAATCTTGAAAATAAGTGAGATATTTCTAGAAACCACTAGAATAAATTATGGTATTTTGTTTTTCTTACTCTTCATATTTTGAGGTAAAACATTAAAAATTTAATTATTAAAAATGTTTCCAACTGACAAGGGTGAGGAGGTGGTGGACATTTCTAGGGTGAGACCGAGATCTAAGATAAGGGAAGTGCCCAAGAATTAATGGGAGTGACCTTAGCTGTGACTCACTACACTAGGGATACGAAATCTTAAGAAGTCACCTCTTGTAGCCATGCAGGAACTCTGGTGGAGCAATAGAGACACCAACCACCCACAAAACTTTCAATCCAAAATTTATCCTGTCTACAAGAAATGCAGGCATGGTGGGTGGAGCAGAGACAGAGGGAAGGGCCAAACAATATCCAGCCTCACTTGAGACCCATCCCATGGGCAAGCACCAATCCCTGGCACTATTAATGATACTCTGTTGTGTTTGCAAACAGGAGCATGTCATTCTCTCAGAGGCTCTACCCAGCAGCTGACTCAGACAGAAACAGACGCCCTCAGTCAAATAGTGGGTGGAGCTTGGGGACTATTAGGGAAGAATAGAAGGAAGGGTTGTGGGCCTCAAAGAGAAGAAGAACTCCACAGAAAGAAGAACGGAGTCAACAAACCCAGACCCTTGGTTCTTTCAGAGACTGAGCCAACAACCAAAGAGCATACACGGGCTGGACCTAGGCCTCCCTGCATATATGTAGCAGATGTGCAGCTTGGTCAATATGTGGGTACCAAACATCTGGAACAGGGGCTATCCCAAAAGCTGGTGCCTGTGTGTGGGTTATGTTCTTCTCGCTGTGATACCTTGTCTGGCCTCAGTGGGAAAGGAAGCACCTTGCCTTACAGAGACTTGGAAGTTCCAGAGTAGTAGGATACCCAGGGCGTCCCCATCCACTAAGAGAAGGAGGGGAGGAAGGATGAGGAAAGGATTGTGAGGGTCTGACTGGGAGAGGGCAGTGAGAAAAATGTAAAGTGGTTAAGTAAAAAAAAATTAAATTTCTAAATATGTTTCCATGTCCTGTTGTGTGGTTAGTAATTTAAAAAGTGAAATATATATTTGAAAATAATATGTTTTAACTGTAAAAATTGATTTTCAGACAAATAAATGTATGAGAAAAAATATTCATTAACAATTCATTTCCTCATATTACCGACGAAAATTTTTCAGTGTTTCCTTCTTACATGATACAAATCTTCTCTTACTCATTCTAAATAGTGGGTATATTTCCGATGTATTTTGCTTACCCAAATGTAATATTAGCATAAAATTGAATTTAGCAACAGAATTCAAGATTGATTAGAGGTAATAGGCAATTCTCAAATAACAATGGGTTACAACAGCAAAGGTTTGTTTTAAGACACCATTTTATGTTTCCTCTGAAGCTGAAATAGTCCACCCTGCAGGAATGCTTCCTTAGTCATGAAGATAACTTAGAATGGTTTTAAGAAGTCCCTGAAGCCGACCATATTCTCGAGCCCTCTACCTGTCAGAGTAAACAATAAAAGCTGAGAGTCCCGCTTGGATGATTGAGCTGAGCTGCAAAGAAACTCTCAGAGACAGAAAAACTGCTGGAACGACTCTAAGACCAGGCCATCTGCCTGGGGGAAGCAGAAACCAGCCATGCTCCTTGTCAGAGTTTTAGAACAGCTCATAACCTGCAAAGGGCAATTCCACCTCTGTGTGGTATGTTCCAGGTTCCCAACTCTCGAGAGCTGTCGCCCGTCCTGGGGCGGACTTTCGTAGTGTAGCTTCCTTTGAGTCATTTCTGCTCCTATATAAACCTTTACCCGTGTTCTGTTAAGTAACACCAATGAAGCTTATTGGTTCACCAAGTTGGACTATGGTAGATCAGTAGTTCTGTCTTCCGCTCCCTGTCTTGGGTGAGTATATGTAAAAGCATCTCCCTAGAAAAGTTTTGTCACACAAGAGTCACCCAAAGTCATCTTGAACTTCAGGTAATTCTCCAGAATACATACGCTCGTTATTTGGTTTAGCATTTCCAGTGACCTACCCTTTTAAACTCTCACTATCTCCTATGCAGATTAAAGAATAAACCGGAGCCCGGATAATCAGGCATTTGTGATTTTGCCCAGGAATGACTGTCTGATGCTAATAGAAAAAATCCAATGTAGCATCTGGTATGGCCGTATCTCATAGAACATCTGACACACAGCGGATGCTCACCAATGCCTTCCTCATTTGCTGTGTAATGCCTCCATTCTGCACAAAGCAAACATACAAGCAGTAAAAATGGATAAGACACCTTAAACATCCACCAAAGCAGGGAGGAACTTCAATAGTACAATTTTATCGCATGACCTCTGCTCCTCATGCATTCTTGTGCTACATTTGAATGTCTCTGCAAGCTTACACGTGAAAAATACTAACTCTTCTCCACAGGGTGTAAATAGCAAATAATAATAATTATTATGCTTGTCACTAAAGAAATCAAGAAGATCCCCTTGCTTGAATAATTTCCTCCTTTCCTGAAAAACAAGGTTTAAGAAAACATTTTATTCAAGTAATTAAATATCATAGATTGATTCACACGCAATTAAGAAATCTCTACATTTTGTTCTAACTTTTTTGAACATTTTGAATCTGCTCATTCAGTAATTATAAACATCAGACTCACTGGCTAAAAATTTATTCCTTTTTGTGTTTCCTCTATCAATGGCCATAGGAATTAAAAATGGAGCCAGGTTCAGCATAAAATGTAAATTTAGTTACATGAGCCTTTTTTAAAGCTCAGTGATAAGTAAAGGGCATTCATACCCATTGAATATCTTATCTCAGTGTTTCAATAAGGTAGAATGATGGTCTTGCAAGAGAGATTATTCAATAAGCTCTATAGATTTTATTTTTAGGTTGAGAAAGTAACCCGCAATATGGCAAGGGTAATGCTTTCTCTATACCCTTGGAGCCAGTCAATGGTTCTATAAAAAGGGTAGAAATGCTTTGCCCCTTTCTTGCCAAAATGGCTATTACGCTTTTTTAAAAAAAATCTTGAAATGACAATAGATTTAGTTTGCATATTTTAATGTTCACCCAAATTGTCTATTTTGGATATTTAAAATAAGGATAAGGTTTGTGCATATGAAACAACTTCTTTGTGAGATTCTTGAATAAGCTCCATGATTGTAACTGTCTTCCTTTGCATCGGAATATCGAGGAGATAAGGAACAGGGAACATCAGGCAAAGCTTTCTTACAAATGAAAATACTATTGTTTTTATTTTAAAATCATAGAAGACACAGTTGTTAAAGTAAAAATTGTTAATGCTAAGGATTTCTAATTGGAATTGTTTCATAAGCATTGATCTTGACTATTCTTGAAAAGTGTTTTATGAAATAAAAGTATTCACGTGAACATATTGGATGACAACCAAAATAAATAAAGAAAACAAATAGACAGGATTCATTGAGCTTATTTGTAAAGAAAACTTAACAAACTTTTGGAGTGATCATTGAAAGAAGTTTGACAATTGACAGGAGATATATGGAATTACATTCAAGCAAATAGTTTGATACAATGTACAGAACACATATTGAAGTAAACAATGGAATTGCAGGTATTAAGTTTCTTACCACGACTGAGAGTTGATTTAATTAACTAACATGACACACCATGAAAACATTAAAACACTGAATCTTAATATTTTAATAAAAACATATTCAAAACAACTGCCATAGACCAAGAAATTCATTAACTGTCCTCTTTGAATCATTGCGCTATCTGCACTTGATTCTTTGTTGCATGCTAAACAGTTACCAGACATGATTTCTGATCTCTCTGACAATTCTGGAAGGTAACTTTACTATCATTAGTCATGACCAGCATTAACTGAGGCTAAGAAATATGAATTGCCACTCCAAACCAGGCTTCTCAGTGAGTCTAGTATCATTAAACTTTTTAAAATATCATAACGCATGACAGATGATTGAATCCTAAGGACAAACTCATTAGGGTGAGTCATTTTAGGCATACTGTGGAGTCGGTCTCGTTCCTTCTACAACTTTTCTCTACAGAAATCTTACACATAAGTCATATTTTTCTGTCAATATTGTTTTTTAACATTATTCAAACCCTTGCTGTATTTCGTTCCAATTTTAATTTAATCTATAGCATGTTTAGCAATTTACTCCATGTTACATACTGACAGTTAAGAGGTAGTAAGTTTGTCTAAAATTATTTTTTAATTTGTCATTTTTTCATCAGTTTTTATTAGTTCTTTGAGAATTTCTTACGATTTTGATCACATTAACCCTCCTTCCCCAGTACTTCTTGGGCTCACCCACTTTCCTATTCACCCAAGTTTATGTTCTCTTTCTAAAAATCTATCAAGTCCTATTTGTATCAATGTATCTCTCTCTCCTTGCCTGAGAAACTTCTATGTGTAGAAGATGGTGATTATCAGAGTAGCACATAGCTACACAAAATGAAGTGTAATAGACTGTACAATGCCCAGCTCTATAGGATATATATATATATATACATATATATATATAAGCTTTTAATTACTTTTATTGGATATTTTTATTTGCATTTCAAATGTTATTTCCATTCCTGGGTTCCCATTCATAAGCTACCTAACCCATCCTCCCGCCCCCTTCTTCTATGAGGGTATTCCCCCTCCCAACCACCCCATTCCTGCCACACTCAGGGGGTCCAACCTTGGCAGGACCTAGGGCTTCTCCTCCCATTGGTGCCTAATAAGGCCATCCTCTGCTACATACACAGCTGGAGCCATGGGTCTGTTCATGTGTACTCTTTGGGTAGTGGTTTAGTCCCGGGAAGCTCTGGTTGGTTGGTATTGTTGTTCTTATGGGGTTGCAAGTCCCTTCAGCTCCTTCAATCCTTTCTCTAACTCCTCCAATGGGGACCCCGTTCTCGGTTCAATGGTTTGTTGCTAGCATTCACCTCTGTATTTGTCCTGTTCTGACTGAGACTCTCAGGAGACAGCTAGACCAGGCTCCTGTCAGCATTCACTTCTTGGCTTCATCAATATTGTCTGGGTTTGGTGGATGGAGATATATGTGTGTGTGTGTGTGTGTGTGTGTGTGTGTGTGTGTGTGTGTGTGCGCGCGCGCGCTGGATCCTCATGTGGGGCAGGCTTTGAATGGCCATTCCTTCAGTCTCTGCTCCAAACTTTGTCTCCATATCTCCTCCTATGGATATTTTTGTTCCCCTTTCTAAGGAGGACTGAAGCGATACATATCCCACAGTCTTGCTCAAGATTTAGAGAACATTCTAGAAAATGAGGCAGAACAAGTGTAAGAGCGTGAAGCAGTAGATAACCATGAGGAAATTTCTTCTGGACCCGGCAAAGAAGCTGCAGATATAGCTCACAGTGATTGCAACTTCCTGTACAAAACCCAGCATGTGCAGAGGAGCCGGCCACACACAACCCCACTATGGAACTCTTGAAAATTATTAGTTGTTAGGAGAGGGAGAGGCAAGTAGACCATGCTATAGTGGTAGACCACACAATCTGCCAAATATGTGTATTTTTACTACAAATACGCAAAAATATATAAATACCAAATTCTGAGTCGTGTGTGTGTGTGTGTGTGTGTGTGTGTGTGTGTGTGTGTGTGTGTAATTTTGTGGCTCATACTTTCTGTTGATAAACAATCAAGAGATCATTCCTAAAAAAGTCTAATTTTGAGAGAGAGATCTAGGTAACCTGAGAGGAAATGGAGTAAGGAAGCATGGAAATGTTAGAGAGAGGAAAGGAAAGTAGGCATGTGTCTTAATTAAGCAACAACAACAACAACAACAACAACAACAACAACAACAAAAGCAACAACAACAAAAAACAGACAAAAAGTTGGGTGGGGAGGAAAGTGGTGAATCAGAAAAGAGTTGCAGAATATGGGGGTAAATACGATCAAATACATTGTATAAAACACAAGTGTAATAAAGAATTGAGTGGAATGTATGGCCTCTCTCCTTGAGCTTAAATGCTCTAATGGTTGACCAATAGACCATGGTGGAAATGAACACGATTCAGATTAAGAAACAGAGATCCTATTTTCTGTCTGATATGACAAAGTCAAGGTTTCAGGCAGAGTCCATGAACGAGTTGCAGGTCAAGTAGACCTGTTATTCAGAAAGTATCTGAAATGTTGCCAGCCCCATACTCCAGCCAAGAGCCACACAGCTGAGCACAGGAAACTCCCAAAGATGAGAAGGATAATAAAATGACAGTTGTTTTACAGATTGACAATGAGCCGTTACACAGCTATAGATAATGAAACTGAGGTCTAAAATCCAACAGTCCTGGCAATCCTGTTATAATAGCCTCAGGAGAAATGATGGCAGAACTTTACTGGTTAGACAGTGGACAGTAGATAGGCATCACATGTGGCCCTATTTGAGAGGGAGTATGTTTTAAGGCATGTGATAGAGGTAGGATGGAATTGTATCATCTGTTGGTTAGATTTGTCAGAGTAATTCAGGTACCTTTTATTTTTTTATTTTTTTTTTTTTGGAAAGACACATTAAAAGTCCCAGTCACACCTAAGGAAATATATTTAGTCTTAGTTTTCTTTCATCTTTCTTTTTTAGTCTTAATTTTCTTTTTTTCCTTCTCTTTTCTCTCCTTCTTTCCTTCCTTTGAGTTGGGGATGGAATTCAGGACAATGAAGATGCCAAGTAGAGGCTCTAGTCACTGTAAACACCCCCAATCCCCTTCACTCTGCAACTTCCAGTTCAGGGAAGACTTTAAGATATCTTTCTCTAAGCATTTTAATTCTCTTTAAGCTAATGATATGATGGACAAGAGAAGTTAGAGAATTTTAGGAATGAAACCAGGTGCCACAGAGGGAGAGGCCCACACCCCTGGAATTTCTTCAGGCTGAATTATGCCTTGTCACAGTGTGTTTTCGAACTACCCCAAAGTTGATTTCCAAGAATTTCAGAGAAATATTTGGTCTTCTAAATATCATAATATTCTTTCCAGACAGGAGATGTGGACCATTGTAAAACATAGAGAATAACATTGTGTTGACATGTGACTTTAATAAAATCTAAACAAAAAGTTGTTATTTTATTTTATTTGTTTAATTATTCTGTATCAGGCACATGACTTTGCTGTTTGGAAGGAGAAAGGAGGAGAAAGGCAAATGCCTGTGTCTAACAGGTCACACACACCGTAGCTCCGGGATGTCAGAAGCCAATGGTATACTTTCTTCATGAGATCTAGGAGCTTGTATATGATTGGCTGTAATTGTTTCAAAAAAGAAAATGCCACGAATCTATTAAAACAAATATTTAATTACCTATTGGATTAAATATGAATCTCGAAAATATAAACAAATTGCTAATTACAATTCGTTTTGCATTTTAACTAAATCTATCCCGTTATACTAGAATACATCCTATTCTAGTATTTTTTAAGAAAGATACACAGTCTAGAAATTTTAAAGTCATGGAAATTATGAAATTATATTGAATCAGAGAGGTCCTGCTGCTCTGTTCATGGCTGGAGAAAAGGCCCAACTACATGCTGAAATGAAACATTATTACCGTCTCACTTACTCGTTCTTGGAATTGGTCTAGTGATTATGTCAACATCGACTTCAGTGACAAACATTTGACATCTGGCCTAGAAAATCAGACAGCCGACCACAGAGACTTTGATTAAAAAACTTCATGTAATTTTCTCCAATCAGTAGGTTGGCCTGTTCTTTGATCAGAGTGAAAGCTGCTCTCATCACCTGCAAATTTATATGAAGGCTTTAAACAAACAAGCACAAAAGCTTTACGTGAACACGCCCCGGAAGGAGCACCTGCTGAGGGGGTTACTGATTAGCCAGCCGATGATTTGATTTGTTCAGTGTGAAATAAGGCTGGGACCTTTTGTGCAGCCTTTTTTTTTATTATTATTCCAGTTACAGGTAGCCATATATGTGTGTGTAGCCTTCCTCTACGGAAGAGAAAATCCTGCATCAGCCTCTATTGCTTGCTGGGAAAAGAAAGAAGGAAAAACAAAAATGACAGCCTTTCTCACAGTGTCTGTGTGCCGGGGACTAGACTGAAATCGGAAATCATGCAAGCCACGAGGGTTCTGTATGTTTAACCTCCAGTAGAGCAGAGTCATTCCCATTACTGAGAAGAATGAACCATCAGGGACACAACAATACAGATCGCGAAATGAACTGCATTGCAGCATCACCATGAATTAAAGTCTCCATCAGAGGCTGTGGCTCCTGGCAGGAGAGAGCAAGGGCTCCGATGGAGTCGAGCGGAGAACTCTGCATAAATGAGATGTCCTGCTGCCTTTTCTCTTTAAAGACAATTCCTATGATGAGATTTGATAATTAACTTATGTCCAACAAACTAAATCTAATGTATCTATTTTCAGGTCAGAGGCTGTGGCTGTCATCTTCTGGAATATGCTACCCCACCTCCTAGTTCCTTGACAAGGACACAGCCCCCGCTGATGCTGTGTCACAGTGAATTTGCTTATCTCTTAAGAACAATGAGGTGTGCTGTAAAATATGTGTGTACTATCAAAACATTCATAATAAAATCCTAATAAAATTAGCAAGTTAGAATAAAAGGAAGTCATTGTTTTCAATTGGTGTCTTGAAATTGCCTTCAATAATGGCTGATGTATTGTGTGTGTCTGTCTCTGTGTGTGTGTGTGTGTGTGTGTGTGTGTGTGTGTGTGTGTGTGTGTGTGTGTTCTCAGCCCATGAGGACACACTACATTTCCCAGGTTCAGTTTTCAGGAAGGAAGGTATTGTATGATGAAGTTAAAGGGGAAAAAATTCAAAAAGGACAAAAAAAAAACCCAACAAACAAACAAGCAAAAAACCCCAACCATTGTCCATTTTACAACTATATCTTCTGAGATTTATTGATTGTCATTGAATTGTTATGCCAAATCTACTCAATGATTAGAGACACAGCCCCCTCTGAAACGGGGTGGTAGTGGCATTTTTCTCTTTGATACTACCTGGAATAGCAAAGTTTTAAAAAAAAAACACAAAGAAGGTTAAGAAAGAAAACACTTGGATCATTTTTCAAAATGTCAATGTTTTATTTAAACCTGCCTGGGGCTGAACTTTGCACTCAATCCTGCACATGGCGTGGTGCCGGAATTACAACTCTCAGACGGGAAGAAAGACGTAGAGGGCAGAGTCGGCATCGCAAGTTGTGACCGTTTCTTGCTACATACTTACAACAGTCATTTATTGGTCCATTGGCCTACGTCCTCATGAAATCAGATTGCATTTTTGGAAATCAGGCAGAGAAATAAAAATAAATAAATAAATAAAAAGACCGGTTCTCCATGATGACTATCTACTGAGAAGCACTTTCATTATGTGACTGTCACCAGAAGAATTCTTCTGGAAAAAAGTGATTTGTTCCATGAAAAAATGCATGGAGAGGAAATTGATATTTAGTTACTCGTATCAACCATGCTTATAAGAAGGGGATGATGCATTTTTATCATTTAAAAACATTATTTTATTAGTCTTTCTTGATGTGCTTATTTATAAAGTACCTACCATACAACACCTAAACTGCTTTCAGAACATTTTCTGTTAAAATTCGAAGTATATTCCTGACAAATTATTAACCCCTCCACCTTTTATTTTACAATTTCAGGTTAATCCATCAATAGCTTAGAAGTAGACAATCTATCCTAAGCTGTCATAACTTTATATAATTTTCTTAAAGTTATTCCTTTAATATTACAGTCACAATTATTTTACAACAATAGTAAACTGTTTTATGACATTTTTAAGAAGCATTTATGCTGTGTTTTCAGAGAAGACTAGTGTCAAAGCAAGCTAGAAATTTTTAAAATGTCTTCATTTGTGGGGCTTTGGTGAGCAATCAATGGAAACCTACCAGCTTTAGAGAAGAAGGCGAAAAGTGAGGTGATGTTATTGTATACGGTACTCTTGTCTGAATTTAAATGAAGCTGCTTATAAACATTTGGTAGCTTACAAAGTGAGCCCATAGGCACAGACAAAACTTTCCATTCTACATCATACATTTTCACGATCTCTGTAAACAACTGCATAATTTATGAAGCTGTGCTGTGTAAATATACTGAAACCTGTCCTTCCTTAAAATTGCTCAAAACAAAGGTATTTTAATAAACTAGTGGGAAGTTGAAAATAATTTATAGGCATGAAATGAATTGTATGTATATAAAGATCTTTATTTTGTTCTTAAAGACAATCTAAGACTGGGACAGAGTCTGGCCCTTATACACAATTTGTGACAAAATTATTAAAACATTATAAAAGAAGTGAATTGTTAAATTCATTACATGAATTTAATTCATTTAATAATTTGATAATTACAAAATTATTAAAACATTATAATGCTGCACAAAAGCAGATGCTTGGAATGCTTCTGACCTGTCATTTGAAGGTGCCTTTGCAATATGATGTCTGCAGAACAATCTTAATTTAAGCTTGATTCCTTGGAGCCAGGTAGTCCATGATTGCTCAGTGGGCGGTTCTTGAAACCTCCAGGCTATGTAAACAAACAACAAAGCTTTTGTAAAGCCTGACAAAATAGAAATTATCAAATGATAAATTGTGTGAGAAAAAGAGCTTAGAGGAAGGTGATTTCTTTGCAACTAAAGAAACCATAAAAATTAGAGCTCAGTAATATCTAGAATTAACCAAGTATCAGATAAAATGTGGAAAGAGTACAGACACACAGACATTGACACACATGCATATATGCATGTTCACACACATGCATACTCACAAACAAACTCTAAGTTCAACCCTGCCTCAAATGCTGTCTGAGGAACCAATGAAGACTTTGTTGAGAAGTTGACATTTGGAAAATTGTGCCTATAGGATGACATGGTCCAAAAGGACAGGGTAATTGGTACAACAGCACCCCTTTAAACTGAGAAAATAGCAAATACTTCGGAAAAGTGTGGTTGGCCTGAAATGAAGAAATAGCACCTTGGCTGTTGTTTCTGCTAATATAACCTCAAAATAGCATAATTTCAAAATAATGCTTATCGCTTTATTTTAAACAATTACTTGAGCACAATAAATGGAAGACTAATATGTGAACCGCAGTGTGTAAAGCCAGGGCCCATCAACCTATTTGTTTTTTATCCCCAGTGTATGAATTTCATATTGTTTTCAGAGCTGCTTAGACATGTTCTTATGACTCTGTTCCAAGCTGTAGAAGGAGATAGGAATGGGGAACAGCAGGGATGTAAGGGTCAAGCTCTGGCATCCTATACAGTTTTCTCTTCACGCATCCTACCTTTCTGCTACTGCCAAGCAAGACTCCGTGCTTTTCACATAGTCCCCTCAGGATTAGGGCAACGCCTTCAAACTTTGATGTCACTCTGGGCTAAGGAACTGCAAACGTGACCTCCTGAATCACCTCTGTATTCTCACACACCCTCTTCTTTTATACCACCTACTCCAGAGAAGGGGAAGTGAGAAGTAAGCAGAATTAATCTCTCTGGCTGCAAAGATGCTAGCTACCACATGCCAATATGTAGACAGCGTGACAACCAGGAGTCTAGCTTGTTTTCCTACCCCCGTTTCCTCACAGCCACGACAGTGATTCCTGATAAGCAGAGTCCTCTGTCTTTTGACACAACACAGTCAATGGATTATGACTAAAGAGGAGACACAGAAATCTGTCTCATGGTACATTCCATGTTTACAGGTTGCAGCTGATTAATGAGACCATTTTACAATGAGCATCCTAAAATCATCACCCTAGTTCTGCTGAGGAAAAGCTCTCATCCTGACTGTCTTGTCTTTCGTGAAGAAAATTGCCAGTTAAATTCTGACTTAAGTATATTCATTATTGGACTGATATTTCCATTGGCATACTACAACATGATTTATATGCGCAGGACTGGGCTTTCAGTGGAGAACACTACAAGAGAACTTGATTTGTCTTCTACCTGAAATGTATGTTGGGGACAGAAGAGAAGCAAGAACTGCTCTAAGAGCACCAGTCCTGTTACTCCATCATTGATGACTCTTTATTTTCTTGAGAAGAACTGGACCACTCGCTGTTGAGGTAGTTTTGGTCCAGTGCTTAGAATTTAAGGGAATTGTTTCTAAGAACTGGCACATCATAGGAGGACCTTTGCTATCTTTCCATTTTCTCTTTTATACATTTAATGAGATATTATCCCAAGGGAAAAAAATCAATTAAAATACGTTTATGATTTCTTATGCTACAAGTTTAATTGAGTTCATTTGAGTCGCATATTTTTGTTAATGATAGTTTGATGTTATCAAGGAAACAAAAATATATTTATATAACCAAACATTAAGAACCAATCAGTAGTATTCTCATATTCATTATATTTGATGATTTAATATTGATATAGTCTTACAAGTTAATCTAGAGATAATCTTACATTTAATAAACACATTTTTATTAAGTAATTCATGGCAGGAGATTCATGACACTAAGAATGAGAAGTAAACCAATACCTAATATAAAGTAATTATTCTAGAAGAGACTTCAATAGTTACGATAGGAAAAAAAAATTTACCCTCTCTGCCACACAAAATAAAAGACAGTCTAAAATATATTTTATTTCATTTTTGTTTAATTATTTATGTTTATATTTGTATATTTGTATTTATATTTTATGGTGTTGCTGTGAGGTCTTGGGTGGTACAGAATTCAGCAGATTAAACTACACTGACCTTGAATCTACAGATATCACCCTGCTTCTGCCTTCAGAGTACAAGGATTAAAGATGTGGGTCACCATGACCAGGCTATTTTTGTTGAAATTAAAATATAAAAACACACACCTCTGTATGTGGTTTTACCCCTCGTTTTTGTTGTTGATTTTGAGACAGAGTCTCCCTATGTAAGCCAGATTGACCTTGAACTCATGATTCCTTCTCCTCAGTCATCTGAGAGCTGGCATTACAGGTATGCACCACCATACAGGCCATCTGTTCATATATACTTAGCATAACTTCTCTGGGTTTCCTTCCTTTCCTGTGGATCCCATACTGTTTTGCAGTGGTATTCATGACTGCAGATTCACAGTTGAGAAAGAAGAACATAAGAAAGCTTTTGTGACAACCCCTACTCTCACCCTACCTCACCCTCACCCCAAAAAATAACAGCTTAGATAGGAAAACATTTAAGAGAACTCTAGAACTTGTGATAAGAATGCTGAAGTGTAGCTCTCCACAACCGATGGCTTCTGCAGGGGTGCAGGCAGAAGAGGACCTGGTTTCGTTTAAGGAGATGGCTACAGGGAATTTGACTATGTCCCAGCAAGTTTTGACTTTGTCATCTTCAACATGTCTGTCATCATTGTCTTCTTAGCTGTCTTCTGGTAGTCATTGTCTTCATTGTAGTCTTCAACATCACTGAGGCTGCCTACTTATCCTCCTCCTCTTCCTCTTCCTCCTTCCCTTGCCCTCCTCTTCCTCCTCCTCCTCCTCCTCCTCTGCCTTCTTTTGGGTGTGCCACAAGGGTTGGGGTGGACCCAGAAGAACTAGAAGTGTGATTGGGGTGCATGATATGAAATTTCCAAATAATGAATAAAAATATTGCATTGGAGAAAACACTTGTAGGTTGGGGCTGGAGAGATGACTCAGTGGGTAAGAGTACTTTGGTGAAAAAAAATGCAGACCTGAATTTGAATACCTAGCACACATATAAAAACTAAAAGAAAGACAGCCATGGCTATGTAGAACTAAAGATGAATGGATCCTGGGAGCTTGCTGGCCAGTGAACTCGGGTGAAACCAATGAACCTTTGTGTTTATTGAGACGTCCTATCTCAAAGGAGAAAGGCTGGGAATAATACAGAAGGTCACCTGGCAATGTCTTCTGACCTCTATGGACCTTTGCATGGATGTACAACATGTACATTGTCTTAGTTAGGGTTTCCAATGCTGTGAAGAGAAACCATGACCAAGGCAACTCTTATAAAGGACAACATTTCATTGGGGCTGGCTTACAGGTTCAGAGGCCGTTATCATCAATGTGGAAAACATGGCCCCTTCCAGGCAGGCGTGGCCCTGGAGGAGCCGAGAGTTCTGAAAGCAACCAGGAATTCTTGTTCTGAAAGCAACCAGAAGACTGACTCTTCCGCACTGAGTGGAGCTTTAAGCATAGGTGGAGAGATGTTAGAAATGCTGGGCAAGTAAATCCATCTCTGCCTTCACTGAACTACGTAATACATTTGTGTTTTGCATCCCTTGACCCCAGTCCTCATGAGCAGCATATGCTATAAACTTGCTACAACTGTTGGACCTTGTGATTTTTAGTAACAGATGTCAAACGGATAGAATCAAGAACCAGCAGGTAATTGGCCTGTGGACTTGCCTGTGAGGAAGTATGTTGATGGTGTTATCTGCTTTACAAACAACCATCTTAACTGTGAGTAACACTGTCCCTTAGGTAAGAGAACCTGAATGAATAAAGTTCAAAAGAACTGACCATAGAATTAGATTCATTCTCTGTCTCCTGATTAACGAGATGTAGCTAACTGCTTCAAAACACTGATGCTTTGACATCCCCAACATGGACTGTGTCATTGACTATGAATTAAAATCAATATTTTTTTCTGCTAATTTGATTTTGCCAGAATATTTTACTGCAGCAATGGGCAAGGACAGAAAGACTCAGACTACACAGTAAGACTGCTGAATCAGAAGGTCTTTAAACGAGGATCCAATATTTTGTGTGTCTATAAGCCTCTGCAGTAGTTTTGGCTAAGTGTAAAAACTACAGAAGTGCACTCTACCTCCTCCCTAACTGTGAAGGGTTTAATGTTCATAAACAAATCACATTTATAAACCACCATAATGATTTAACTGGTGGGCTCGGAACTAAGGAAATTCAATAAATAACATCAATGTCTTATATCTTTATGGGAATAGGAGGCAAGAAGCCAGGAGAACCCAAACACGGCTTCATGTATCACTCTGCTCACTTATTTCATAGGACTCCAAGCACTTTTCTAAGTGCAAACAAATTTGTCATCGGTAACATCTGGGAAAGCAAAGTGTACATTACTTGATTGATTTGGCTTTGCCAGTCAGGTCATGAATGAAAACGTTAACACGAATAAGGAGTGTGCAGAAAATAAATTCTCGATTGACTTTGCTGCTTAGATACTCAAGATCTCGATAATTCCACCGAGTAAAAGATAGGAGGTAGGGGCAGAAGAACGTAATGCATTTAACTACTTAAAGAGCTGGCAAGATGAGGCGGGAGATAACTTCCTTCCATGCAAAAAGTAAAATTCCAGTTTCCTTGTTAGGCACACATGCCTCTGTCCATCAATCAAAGTAACAGAGTCTGGTCAGCGCAGTGAGAAGAACTTCTATTAACATGGGGAATTTCATGCCACAAACGTGGTTTTGGAGCAGCCACTGTGGTGTTTCAGAAAATATGAGAGAGGAAATAGACATAGTTTTAGTGGAAACTTGAACTGTCTATTAGGATTGTGCTTACTGATGTGAAAGGTTTAGAAAAATATGTGGGATATCACATTAAAACAGGAAACAGATGGTGCTCAACTGGGTATGCAGGTGAGGAAACTCACGCTTCCTCACTTGGCTGAAAGATGCACAACGCAAACAGCAGCCCCCAGCTTGTTCTTCAGCCCAAGTCTCAGAAAACATGTTTGCAGATTATCGTCATTGTGTCTACTATGTACTAATTCACTTACATAGAATCTAGCAACATAACATACTGTAACTTGGATAAATTCTGTGACTGTGCCTTATTCCTGCGATTTCAATTACTTCTGATTATCAAAACTATTCTTTCTGATGTTAAAATAGAGCACATTGACTTTTAGACCATAAAAGACAGCACAGATTTTAACCATTTGCAAATCAGGTTACTGTTAGACCAAACTAAAATAATTTATGGACTGTACTAAAACGGCATTGGAAGAAAATTTATGGAGGGTAGTCATACAATAATAAAAAGGCAAAGATTAATTAACATAAAAATTCTAGCTGTCATATTTCTCTAAGTAGAAATAATTGTAATGCAATTTTAGTTCATTGACTGAACCTCCAACTAGTTCTATATGAAAGAGAAAGGCTATGAAAGTCACCTCCATCCTAGGAGAAAGACAGGAAGTGATAGCACCAGATTTAGAATTATAAATATTAAATTATTTGTTACACAATTGCACACTCATGCACATAAACCTAGACACATCTTTAATAATAATTTAATTGTTTCGAGAATCAAAATTTGAGAGAAAAAGAAAATCTATCCAGGCTACCTTTGTCGATTATCAATCAGATAAGACCTTGAGATTCATTTTTTAAAGCTAAAAAGTTTAATTTACTAATTCTCAAAACAGAATTGTTTGAGGTAAAACAAAAATCTTTTAAGAAACTATAACTGAAATGTTAGATCACTGAAACAAGACCAATCATTTATAACATTTTCTACATCCAATCTAGGTAAATCTACTGTATTGAAGGGGCGTGAGACCCCATATGAACAACAATGACAACCAACCAGAGCTTCCAGGGACTTCCACCACCCATGGCCTGACCCTGGGTTCCAAATTCATAAGTAGCAATGAATAGCCTAGTAGGGGCACCAGTGGAAGGGGAAGCCAAGGCTGGACCCCCAGTGAACGGGATTGTTGGGGGGAGGGTGGTAATGGGGTGAGGATGGGGAGGGGAACACCCATATAGAAGGGGAGGGGGAGGGGCTAGGGGGATGTTTGCCTGCAAACCAGAAAAGGGAATAACATTTGAAATGTAAATAAGAAATATCCAATTTAATAAAGATGGAGAAAAAACCTTATGTGTAACTGAAAAAAAGAAAGAAAGCATTTGGATACTAATTATTTTTTATTTTTAAAGTATAGTATAGGATTTTGTGATATTAGTGAGTATCCACACCGGGTGACAGCATTTTCTTACCATTCATATTTACATCCGTGGACATAATTCCTGCTGCACTTTATGTGCTCAAACTGTTGGTGGGATGACACAGAGGAGTTCCACAGTGGGTTAGACTAGCCTGGATCCCTAAGGAGCTTAATGTTTGGGATAGAGAGTGAAGGTCATTCTCTTAGTGTAATGGGTGTTCTTCTGAGGCCCCTAATGATTCTATCAAGAGTGGATATCCTTCCATTTCCTCTGTTGATGCTAAAGCACAGCTTTTCAAGACTACCAATACCTAGAAGAACAAAGGCATTCTCTGTAGTTAAGAAAATTATTGAAGGCATATGTGGCTTGACCGTATGGTGGTGACTTGGCTGATCTGACATCCCTGACTTCTGAGGTAACCTGCAAAAGTGATCCAGAATCTCCAGAGTAAATAACTATTCTGTATCCAAGATGTGTTAGCTAATAACACCTCAATCACCATTTTAGCAATGATATATTGTGTTGCTAATTGTCACTGTTTGATATACGTTTCTAAAATTAGAATTGTATGCAATTGCTTAACTTTAAATAAATTTCAAAAATAATGAAAAGTGAAATTTGATACTGAATAATTGCAATTAATACACTTAATCATCTCCAAAATCTTTAAAAAATAAGCTTCTATTTTCATCCCCGATTCTAAAACATATCTCTTAATATAACTGTCATTTATGAAGTACTAATAACAACTGTTTTAATTAGTATTTATGGTATATATATATGATGATATATAATATAATGTAACATAATTAATATAATATAATATAATTAATATAAGTGAAGCTAGCGAAATATCAAAATCTTCCACAAAGTGTTAAAATATTTTGAAAATAAGATACTGAACATTGAATTTCCGGAAAAATGAGAATGAAGGTTCTAGGTTATTTCACTTTCCTAGTAAACAAAACCTATGACTATTTGGACTTTTAACTTTTGGAACCCATTTGATTATTGAAATAAATCAATTTGCTTTCCATTCTTTAAAAAAAAAGAAGAATTTTAAGAATAAGAGCATCTCTTACCTCCTTAAGAGGATGTACAACTGGGGGTAGCCTGGGAGATTGAGACACTCGGTTGGAACGGCACTTGCCTAGTAACATGACACCAGTTTATTTTTCATTCATTAATTTATTTATTCATACCAGTCATAATCACCCTCTCTCTTCTCCTCCCAGCCTCACCCTCACAAATCTAATGGCAGGCAACAGAGAGATATCATCCCCCCCCCCCCCCCGCTCCAATCGTTAAGGGACCCATGTGAAGGCCAAGCTGCACATCTGCTACAAATGCACATGGGTCTGTGTCCACCCTCTCCAGGCTCTTTGCTTGGTAGTTCAGACTCTGTGAGTCCCTGCAAGCCCAGCTTAGTTGACTCTGTGGGTCCTCTCATGGTAAAGACACCAGTTTAAACCTGAGAACTTCTGTGGAGTTACAGTGCTTGGACTCTCAGCACTGAGGAGGTAAAGAATGAGATGTTTTGATGGAAAATAATATATTAAATTGAGCCAATTTAAGTGCAGAATAATTTCTTAGTTCCCCTGTATTTAATATGCTAAAAATATTGATTTTTCTCCCCCAGAGGGAATGATGATTTCCTGTTGCTATTAACTTAGAAACTCAACAATTTTCTTGTGTGGCTTTGTTTTTATTATTATTATTATTATTATTATTATTATTGTTATTATTATTATTATTTTATTTAATTACATTTCAAATGTTACCCCTTGCCCAGATTCCCCTCTAGAAACCCCTATCCCATCCTCCCTTCTCCTACTTCTATGAGGGTTCTCCACCAACCACCCACCCACTCCCACCTCCCACTCACCCCTCCCTGGCATTTCCCTCCTACACATGGGCATCAAGCCTTCCCAGAACCAAAGGCCACTCCTCTCCGTGATGTCCAACAAGGCCATTCTCTGCTACATATGCTGTTGGAGCCATGGGTCCCTCCATATGTATTCATTGGTTGGTGGTTTAGTCCCTGGGAGCTCTGAAAGGTCTGGTTGGTTGACACTGTTGTCCTTCCTATGGGTTGCAAACTCCTTCAACTCCTTCAATCCTTTCTTTAACTTCTCCATTGAGGACCCCATGCTCAGTCCAATGGTTGACTGCAAGCATCCTTCTCCCTATTTGTCAGGCTCTGGCAGAGCCTCTCAGGAGACAGCTATAGCAGGCTCCCGTCACCATGCACTTCTAGGCATCTGCAATAGTATCTGGGTTCGGTGTCTGTATATGGGATGAATTTCCAGGTGGGACAGTCTCCGGATGGCCTTTCCTTCAGTCTCTGCCACACTTTATTTCCATGTTTCCTCCCTTGAGTATTTTGCTCCCCTTTCTAAGAAGAACTGAAACACCTATGCTTTGGTCTTCCTTCTTCTTGAGCTTCATGTGGTCTGTGAATCGTGTCTTAGGTATTCCGTGTTTTGGGCTAATAGCCACTTATCAGTGAGTACACACCATGTGTGTTCTTTTGTAACTGGGTTACCTAACTCGGGATGATACTTTCTAATTCCATCCACTTGCCTAAGAATTTCATGAAGTCATTAATAGCTGAGTAGTACTCCATTGTGTAAATGTATCATATTTTCTGTATCCAGTGCTCTGTTGAAGGACATCTGGGTTCTTTCCAGTTTTCTGGCTGTTATAAATAAGGCTGCTATGAACATAGTGGAACATGTGTCTTTGTTATATGTTGGAGCATCTTTTGGTTATATCCCAAGAGTGGTATAGCTGGGTCCTCGGGTAGTACTATTTCCAATTTTCTCAGGAACTACCACACTGATTTCCAGAGTGGTTGTACCAGCTTGCAATCCCACCAACAATGGAGGAGTGTTCCTATTTCTTGACATCCTCACCAGCATCTTCTGTCACCTGAGTTTTCGATCTTAGCCATTCTGACTGGTGTGAGGTGGAATCTCAGGGTTGTTTTTATTTTCATTTCCCCGATGACAAAGGATGTTGAACCACATTTTTAGGTGGTTCTCAGACATTCGGTATTCCTCAGTTAAAAGTTCTCTATTTAGCTCTGTACCCCATTTTAATAGGGTTATTTGGTTCTCTGTGGTCTACTTCCTTAAGTTCTTTGTATATATCAGATATTAGCCCTCTATCATATGTAGGATTGGTAAGATCTTTTCCCAATCTGTTGGTTGCCATCTTGTCCTATTGACAGTGTCTTTTCCCTTAAAAACGCTTTGCAATTTGATGAGGTCCCAGTTTTCAACTGTTGATCTTAGAGCATAAGCCATTGATGCTCTTCTCAGAAAATTTTCCCCTGTGCCCATATGTTTGAGGCTCTTCCCCACTTTCTCTTCTATTAGTTTCAGTGTATCTGGTTTAAGTGGTCCTTGATCCACTTGAACTTGAACTTTGTACAAAAAGGTAAGTATGGATCGATTTGCATTCTTCTACATGTTGACGTCCAGTTGAACCAGCACCATTTGTTGAAAATGCTGTCTTTTTTTCACTGGATGTTTTTAACTCCTTTGTCAGAAATCAAGTGACCATAGATACGTGGGTTCATTTCTAGGTCTTCAATTCTATTCCATTGATCTACCTGCCTGTCTCTGTACCAATACCATGCAGTTTTTATCACAATTGCTCTGTAATGCAGTTTGAGGTTAGGGATGGTGATGTCCCCAGAACTTCTTTTACTGTTGTGGATTGTTTATAATATCCTGGGTTTTTGGTTATTCCAAATAAATTTGCAAATGGCTCTTTCTAACTCTGAAGAATTGAATTGGAATTTTGACAGAGATTGCATTGAATCTGTAGATTGCTTTTGGCAAGATGGACATTTTTACAATATTAATCCTGCCAATCCATGAGCATGGGAGATCCTTCCATCTTCTGAGATCTTCTTCAATTTCTTTCTTCAGAGACTTGAAGATCTTGTCATATGGATCTTTCACTTGCTTGGTTAGAGTCACACCAAGGTATTTTATATTGTTTGTGACTATTGTGAAGGGCTTCTTTTCCCTATTTTCTTTCTCAGCCTGTTTATCCTTTGAGTAAAGGAAAGCTATTAAATTGTTTGAGTTAATTTTATATCCAGCCACTTTGCTGAAGTTGTTTATCAGGTTTAGGAGTTCTCTAGTGGATCTAGGACCAGTTGTGTTTAGTGCAGAATTCTATCAGACCTTCAAAGAAGACCTAATACCAATACTTGTCAAACTATTCCACAAACTAGAAACAGAAGGAACAGTATCCAATCTGTTCTATGAAGCCACAATTACACTCATACCTAAACTACACAAAAACCTTACAAAGAAAGAGAACTTCAGACCAATTTCATTTATGAATATTGATGTGAAAATACTTGATACAATTCTTGCAACCTGAATCCAAAAACATCGAAAGGATCAACCGTCATGATCAAGTAGGTTTCTTCTCAAGGATGCAAGGATAGTTCAATAAATGGAAATCCATCAATGTAATCCACTATGTAAAGAAATTCAAAGAAAAAGCCTACATGACCCTCTTATTAGATACTAAGAAAACATTTGACAAAATTCAACACCCCTTCATGGTAAAAGTCTTGGAAAGATCAGGAATTCAAGGCCCATTCCAAAACAGAGTAAGGGCAATATACAGCAAACCAGTAGCCAACATCAAGCTAAATGGAGAGAAACTTGAAGCAATCCCATTAAAATCAGGGACTAGACAAGGCTGCCCACTCTCTCCCTACCTATTCAATATAGTACTCGAAGTCCCAGCCAGAGCAATCAGACAACAAAAGGAGGTCAAAGGGATATAAATTGGAAAGGAAGAATTAAAAATATACTTGCAGATGATATGATAGTATACTTAAGACCCCCAAAATTCTACCAGATTGCTCCTAAAAATGAGAACTTTGAGGCTCACTGACTAGCCACACTAGTCTAATCCATAAACCCTGGGTGAGCGTCTCTATCTCAATTAAACAAAGTGGCTGACTCCTGAGGAACAACATGTGAAGGTTACGGTCAACGGATGCACAAGCACACATTCACTCATGTGCACACAAACATAATGCTTCACCCCCGACACACATACCACATACAAAGAGATTTGCAGTTAATTTCCCTTGGTGTGGATACAAATATTGTAGCCTGTGTAACATGCACTATTTAGTTCAGGTGATTTGGGATGGCATTATTTGGTTGCAGATATATCTGTCTAGATATATGTTAATTTGATAAAACTGTATTTTACTGTGTTGAAAGGAGCTGAATAAGGTTTTACTATTTATTCTTAAGGCACCTACATAGTGCTGGTGGAAGTGTCTCTTTTTAATTATGGTATATGAATGGGAATAAGATATTGCAATATAGCAATTACTTACATTTTGCATAAATTTCTTTGGGCAACCCCCAAAATGAAATAATCTCGCATAAAAGAATTAACAATATCATTTGAGATGGCCTTGTTGGGCACCAATGGAAGGAGAAGCCCTTGTTCCTGCCGAGGCTGGAGTCCTCAGTGTAGAGGTTATGTTCTTCCATTGATTTTCATGAGCCTAGGAAATTTCAATTTCTATTTAGATTGGTCATGTGTTTGAAATATCCTTTTCTGAAACTTGATCTGCTGAACATTTGTTATTTCTTATAGGACTACTCTTTTCTTTCACCTTTGCAAAGCTCATTGTCTCAACAAACTCTTCTCTTTTAACATTGCAAATTTGTAAAGAGAGAATCTCAAGCATTAATATATATTAATATATATGAATTTATATAATGAATTTTAGAATCACAAATCAAAAAAAGTTGCTCTTAAGAAAGCCAATATCATTTGATTCTACCATATTCATGAGCACATGCTCTGGTTAGAGGTCTTGGATCTTGTCTGTCTTTGGGGACTAATAATGTTTTTCTGTCTTTGCTAGTTATCTTTGCTATGAGATGGTCATATACAAACAACTGCTCACTTTAAGCCCTTGCTATTAAGCATACACCTACAGTGTTCTTAGTGTCCCAGCACAGCAGAGCTGTGGCAGTAAGTCTGCAGAGCTGTGCTTCCAGCCACTCCCATCCTCTCCTCACACTTTACACCCTTAGCTGAACTAACTCCCTACTCATTCCCAGGAGAGCGCAACACTCTTCACATTTAGCCCATGGCCTCTCTGTGTCTTCCTTTTCCACTGCTCTTCACTAGCCTTTCATGATCAGCTAAATCACACATAAGATGAGACATTTTTCATGGTCTCCTCAGGTAAAATACATCCATAGTCTGTGCTCTCCTTGGTAGAATACACTGCATACTACATACCGGATTGTATTGCCTCTGTCTAATCTCCTTATGTTTTAGTGGCTACAAGACCACCGTGTACTTCTTTATCATAGAATCCTTCAATCAGCTACTCAAAGGTTAGCACATTGGATATTCTTAACTGACTGGATCACATTTATCATTCAAAATACAAACAGGAAGACAAAGATCTCTGTATGACATCTAAAATGTGCAAACCAAAGACTTGAAGCATTCTCTTATTAGTAAATAATGAATGTATTATTTATTGGGAATGACCCTTAAGGAACCTCATTGTATATTGAATAGCACACTGGAGTCTGGATGAGTCATACTCATAAAGGTGACTTGTTCTGCTGTCCTAATGACAATAGCAGATGATGACAGCAAATAGGAACCTGCTGCCAGTGCAGTTATGTGTGTGTTTTTTTAAAAAAAATAATACTGCGACTATGTCTGAAATGATTCATAACTTATCATTAAGGATCATCATCCATGTTTTTTAAAATGCACTCTGCTGTAAGGCTTTCATCCACAAATGAAGAAACTCAAGGCAGCTTTCCCCAGATGACCCACTTTCAGTTTCCTGCTAGCTCTTGAAGAGATTACAGAAATACCTGTTTCTGACATTAGAAAACCTTGTAGAATTAGACATTAGAGGAGATACAACTGTTCTATGAGCTGATGATTGTGCTTAAATATCCTCATGTTTGCTGTCACGGTTGCCTTCTTAAAAATCTTGCTTATGTTTGTTTCAAAAATTGATAAAAACAAACTGATATACTAAAGAAATCCAAACAGACCATCTCTCAAATATATTAGACTTCTATATGACTTAACCTAACTAGCAGGAATACCGATGTTTGAAAAGCACTAGTGAGTGAATGCAAGTTTGCTAAACCACAAATTTGTAAATAAATAAGATATCCAAATAAATCTGTCTGTGGCATCCAAACGCAGGTAATAGTAAATTGCAGAAAACAACCACCCATTAAAATAATAACACAGGTATTATTATTTGTCCACAAATACCCTACAAAGTAAATATGAACACAATATACCATCCCTGGCAAGTCTCTACATATCAAAATGCGTTTTTCAAGATCTAGTTGTTCAGCAGTGAGAAGTGTCATCAAAAGCAGCCACGAGAATGACCTTTGTGCCTATACTTCAAAACCCTGCCAGGAAATGTGTTCTCCAAATTGTCATAAGCCATCTATTTGGCATCATTGTCTGCTGATAAACATTTTCCATCAGTTCTTTCAGAGCACACACTATTGACACTTTCCAGACAGCGAAAGATAGCCTAAAATAATATCTCCTATCCTCTTCCTCAAAAATCCTCCTTTACAATAAAATACAACTTTTAAAATTCTTGTACAATCAACATATCATTGGAAATTTTAATTCAGCAACAAATTTCTAATAAACCAAGCAGTATATATTGAGCAAATGTAGGTTTTTAAAAAAATATTTTCACATTAGCTGTTTCATTTATTTCCCTTTCCATTGAAAAGCCACTAAAAATTGGCAATTCTAACAGCAGGTTCAAAGGGAGCACTTTGTCAAGTAGTATTCTTTAAATTGTCCTAACTCTTAAAGATCGTATCAATTTTCAAGCCACCTCATCACAGGTTATCAGCAAACAACTGATCTATAAATTCATAGAGCTCCTGGTCTTCAGTTTCCATTTGTCAATCAATGTACCTAGTTTGCATTCACTGTGAGCTTTATGGCCAATGTTTACTATGTCAGAGTATTTACTGACTTAAACAATGGTGTCAATGTTATCAATTGTGACTTACCATGCCTTCAAAATATATTGTAATAAATTATCTTTTCTTTACTAAAACCAAAGCATAAAATAAAGTTAATTTATTGTAAAACCAAGACAATCCTCATCCTGTTCATTATCATGTGAGCCGAACAAGTTGATGAGCCCTTGAACAATAGAGCCATTCTACAAGTATCAGAAATGTTCTGTACTAGGATGGAAATTTTGGGGCTATCCTTCAGGCAAAGGGAAGGCTTGAGTGTACACTATTCTCTCGGCTATAGAGGGCAGCTGTAGGCTGGACCTGTGGTTCCTTGTCCATCACTGAATAATTTAGGGAGAACTCCTGCTCTTTAGTTACTCTCTTGTCTGACAGTCTAAAATTCTGATAGTAGTTTTAAATATACATATTGTCCAGCAGTCAAGTCTTAATGAGAAATGCTATACCATGGCTTACTTTGGAATGTAACAAATTGTCCCTTGGGGAATGAAAACCCTTATGTCAACATTTATCTAATTTTCATTGATTCTTTGTGAGTTTCACGTTATGCACCCCAGTCCCATTCATCTCTCCATCCCCACATATCTACCCTCTGCCTTTGCAACTTCCTTTCAAGAAAATAAAAACCACACAAACCAAAATTAAATAAAATAATAAAATAAACAAAGCGTAAAAAATCTCATTGTGGAAGCTGTAGTATGTCCCAGTGTGTTTCTTTGTCTATACATCCTCACTTGCAAATGCCCATTGTAATGGGCATTGGTCTGGATTGAGGTGTCTGGCTCCTGTGACATCATCAACATTGTATCCTCATCAGGACTCCTCTCATTATCCTGTTTTGCCATGTGTCATGGAGATCCTGCAGCTTTGGATCAGCAGGACTAGCCATTTCATGTGCTTCAGCAAAGCATAGATGCGGTAGATGTTGAGGTGAAACCACTCAGCGCCCTGGAGCTGGGCCTGAGTGGTAGCTGAGCTGGCTAGTCTGTAGCCTTTCTGACATCTGCCCCACAGGACTGAGCTCTCAGTCAGGCCACCCGATGCCTCCACTGGCAGCAAACTGGGTCAGCTCTCCCACTCTCATGCCCTCAGGGCAGGCTTATCTCCACCCACACCTCCAGAGCCAGCATTACTATGCTGCCCAGTCTAGTCTCAGGGACCACTCTATCACATCCAGCAGCTGGTGAGGGACAGGGACAGCTCTCCCCTCTCACACCCTTAGGACTGGCTCCACCCTGCCTTAGCCATCAGAGTCTGCTCCACCTCCACTTGCCTAACAAGGTGCAGGGTCTGCTCTCCTGAGTGCTACAGTGAGTGATGAGCAGGAATAGCTCTCCCACTTCCATGACCTCAGGGCCAGGTCTCCCAACTACTGCAGTGGGGCATCAGCCCCTGCACCCACTACACCTCATAGAGACTTTCCGTCCTCACACCCTCAGGATGGCTTGCATGCAGCACCCACCGCCAAATCCATCTCTACTGTGCTGCCCAAGTGAGGTCCAGGACACGCTCCCCAATACGCTACAGCCTATGAAGGGACAGGGCTAGTTTGACATAGCCCTTGAATGTCTAGACGTGGTCCCAGGCAGCTTCCCAGATAAAAGAGCTCCTCTGAGTCTCTAGTGATAATATGAGCCATGGACATCACCACCAAACCCTGCCACTGTGTGGCCTTGGACCCATAAATGACCCTCAGCAGCAGCTGGGACTTCTCTCTGGCCCGTGGGAGGGCTGGCTATTCTAACAAGCTCTTCTCCTTCCTTTCATAACGCTCTTTTCATAACGCTCTTTTCATAACGCTCAACAATTCCACTACGCTTTCTCTCTCATTTGTCCACCACACATGGGGAGAAAAGAGTCAATCGAGGGTTGTGACTTTAGGTATTCCTTTTATTAAAATTCTTCTTGATTTATTTTATTTTTACTTGATATTTTCTTTTTGCATTTTTAATTTACATTTTAAATGTTATCCCATTTCCCAGTTTCCCCTCCAGAAACCTGCTATCCCACCCTCTCCCCACTTCTATGAGGGTGCTCCCCACCCACTCACCCACTCACCCACTCCCTTCCACCTCCCTGCTCTGACCTTCCCCTACACTGGGGCATCAAGCTTTGACAGGACCATGGTCCTCTCCTCCCATTGATGCCCAACAAGGCCATCCTCTGCTACACAGTTCAACACATCCCTGTGTTCGCTTGGGATGGTGGTTTAGTCCCTGGAAGCTCTGGGGGTGTCTGGTTGATATTGTTGTTCTTATAGGGTTGCAAATCCCTTCAGCAACTTCAGTCCTTTCTCTAACTCCTCCACTGGGGACCCAGTCCTCAGTTCAATGGTTGACTGTGAGCATCTGCCTCTGTATTTGTAAGGCTCTGCTAAAGCCTCTCAGGAGGCAGCTATATCAGGCTCCTGTCAACACGCACTTCTTGGCATAAGCAATATTGTCTGGTTTTGATGGCTGTATATGGGATGCATCCCCATGTGGGGCAGTCTCTGGATGGCCTTTCAGTCTCTGCTCCACATTTTGTCTCCCTATTTCCTCCTGTGAGTATTCTTGTTCCCCCTTCTAAGTCTGAAGCATTCACACTTTGGTCTTCTTTCTTGAGTTTCATATAATTTGTAGCTTTGTGGCTAATATCTGCTTATCAGTGAATGTATATCATGTACGTTCTTTTGTGATTGGGTTACCTCACTCAGGATGATATTTTCCAGTTCCATCCATTTGCCTATGAATTTCATAAACTCATTGTTTTTGATAGCTGAGTAATATTCCATTGTGTAGATGGACCACATTTTCTGTATCCATTCCTCTGTTGAAGGACATCTGGATTCTTTCCAGCTTCTGGCTATTATAAATAAGGCTGCTATAAACATAGTGGATCATGTGTCTTTGTTATATGTTGGAGCACCATTTTGGTATAGCTCAGGAGAGGTAAAGCTGTAATCCCCATCAAAATCCCAAGTTAATTCTTCACAGAGTTAGAAAGAGCAATTTGCAAATTCATTTGGAATAACAAAAGATCCTTCTCAACAATAAAAAGTATTCAAATTTTCATAATTTTGGAGCAAGTATAAGTGTTGGTATTGCTGAAAAAACAATAATAGTACTAAATAAAACCTGTAGTAGTACTTTCAAAAGTTAAAGAAAGAGGATTTGTGATGTCACCTATTTCTTTAGATCATTGTTGTCAGAGCCTAAAGCAACTAACTGTTCCTGGTCACATTCAGAAAAATGTTTTCCTTCCCAAGTATTTCGTTTTCATGCTGTCCTTTATAAACTAAATTTACTTGGTCTGCTTGCCTGCATACATAGGCGGTCACGAAATGACCAGGCTCAACCTAGCTATGGCCATACCACTACAGGACAGACACGACCTTCTCTGAAATGAGCTGTTACTGTGGATATCTGGTAGGAGACAGGTTGAAATGTATTAGTATAATGACTGATGTTCAATTTCCACATAAAAATCAGGCTGAATAATTTTAGAACCCTTGTCTTGGCTAAAAGCATGATAGCACATATATGTGATAAAACATAACTCTTTAGACTTAAGTAAATTCTGAAACTAATCATGTACTTGCATTCACATTTATTTATTTATTTATTTATTTATTTATTTATTTATTTATTTTAATTATCTTCAATCTTTTTTTTCACAGTCCTGTCGTTACCCTCCTCCCAGTCCATACTCCAACAACAGTTCTTCTTCCCCCTGTCTCCAAGAGATGTCCCCACCCCCCAAACTGCCCCTATACTGCCAGACCTTCCCACTCCCTGGGGCCTCCAGTCTCTTGAGGGTTAGGTGCATCTTCTCTCACTGAAGCCAGACCAAGCAGCAACTCTTTAAGATTGAGTTCTAGCAATGAATCCTCAGGACAGAGGAGACAAACAGGAACACAGCCAGTGGTGACATCCATGCTTTTAAAACCTATTATTGTTGAGCCCAGTGTATACATTTTCATTTATATCCCCAGGTGCATTTTTTTGGAAATAAAATGCAAATACTGTAAGGCAACATTGCTAGATAATAATGACCTTATCATTAATGTATGGGATACAGTTACTCTCTGCCCCAAATACATTCAAGGAAACTAACGAAAGTGCACAGTTTAAAACTGACTCTGTTTGTACTTCAGTATTCTCTGTTTACACTTTGTGTCTATTCCTCAGAGCATATGCCCATGAACACAGGAATCATTTATTCTTAGCCAGTACTCATAACTGGACCATAGCTGATAGCATGCAGAATTCCTGTGAGAAAGGCTCCATTTTGGTGAGCAGCAAAAGTTTCCACCAAATGTATTTCTCTAGGGTTGTATTGTATTGTATAATGTATTTGCACTGTAGTTTTGTTATGAATATTTGCTCTGGTGAATGACAGTAGTCCTTTCTCATATAAGTTATCTACCTACTCCCATCTATGAGCTTCATTTAGATTTGAAGCAGTAAGGTGTAAGATTCATCTTCCATCTAGAAAAAAATCTATTTAACTATATTTTACATTCCCTTTTATTTTTCCTAGAAATGAGAAGGGAGCCCTTGAGCTGTCATCTGCAATACTCCAAGCCCTTATTACCAGCCCTAATCCCCCATGTACCTCAGCAGTCAAAACCTCATATCAAGATCCTGCAGGCTCTTGACTGCCCTTCTGAGAATCGGAAATAAAGATGCTGTCATTCTGTAGAAAGACATATTTTTCCACATCTGTAGCCTATGTCTTGATGGAGGTGATGATAAACTCAAAAACAATACCCAATCAAATTATCAGTGAGCCTGAATAATCCTTGTATCTGGAATTTTATCAATAGACTGAGCTTAGATATTTCAACTAATCGTCTGCATAGCCAACTATGCAAAAATAATAAAGGAAGTACATTCCTCAGGATTTCTGAAAAAAAAAGGAAAGAAGAAATGCTTAGACATTTATTTCCCAAGTCTAAATAAAACTATTATGCAAATATCGTAGCTTTACTATTCAATCAGTAAATACAATCACAAGTCGTCCGCACAGAACAAAAACTACAGCGCCCATTGCTCAAAACCCCCAAGAAAGAAAGGTAAAAAGTCAGAGGGATGCTGGAAACATCTCCCAGGACTCTACAAGGTGTCTAGAAGTGAATATCATTTTCCCACCAATAATCTGCACTTTAATCTTACATGAAACAATTTTTCACAAAAAAAGTCTCTGTTCCCTTGTATTTGATAGAGAAAGAGAATTAGAAATGGGTCCAATTTCTTTAGAAAAGTAGGTTGCTTCAGCTTTCAGTTGGCCTTTCCCATAACCCCCCATACAAGAAGACAGATAATAAATATAATGATTTATACGGAAAGAAGAAGCAGTGAGGATAATGGCCCAAACAGTGAAGCTTTTATTATGTTACCATAGGGAATAATGGCAGTGCCATTCACATCGGCACACTTGAGGCAGTAGCAGAGGCTCCATTATCATTCCTGGTTTTCAGAAGTTTATAACTCGGTCCTGACAATACACTCCAGGCTGAAACCAGCCTTTTATTTTTATTTGTTTATTTTTAGCGAAAGGCTGGTTTTCCCTGATTGCCAGACTATTAGTAGATAATCAGCTAGGGGTTAAACTGCATTCCAACTCTATTTTTCTGTCTATACTTTGCATATGAATATTTGCAACAACTTCTATACATACACATTCATACACACACACACACACACACACACACACACTCACACACACACACACACACACACACACACTAATCTGGACTCCTAAAGTCTGAAAGATTATAATAACTTGGGACTGATGCCAATTTGCTGACTTACACAGATTTAGTCTTTTGATAAACAAACAAATAGAAAAAAAAGAAAAAAGAAAAATGTTTTATGAGAGAATAATTAGGGGGTTAAGAGCAATAATTATGGGCACCATAGCTCTCACTTGCATCTAGGAAAATAAAAGTCTGAACCCACATAGCACCTTAATGAAAACCATGATTCTCTCTATGCTAAATTTGATTTGTAACTGATGAATTCTGCCTTGTTCACCCTTTGCTTTCAATACATAGGGAATAAGGCTTACCCTGTAACGTGATGTAAACCATGATCTTGACTTTTACAGTAAATGTTTAAGACTTAGTTACAAGTTTTCATTCTTGTATTTCCTAATTTATTTATTCTTTGAGAATTTCCTATATGTGTGATGTATTTTATATCATAATTACCTCTTACTCCACTCTCCAACTCTTCTCACACCCTTCTTCATGTCCCCCTTAAAAATTTCTCTCTTTTTTTTCATAACCCACTGAGCCCAGTTAGTGCTCCCAGTGTACCTATGGGTATTGGACCTTCCCCTGGAACCCAGTAAATCTACCAGGGACTGCGTACCTAATGAAAACTGATTATTCCTTCCTCCCCGTCAGCCATTGCCTGCCAATAACTCATCAAGCAGGGGTGGAGCTCGTAAGCCTCTACCTCACCCATGCTAGAGTGCAGCCAGGCCTAATCTCAGTTAGGTCTCGTGCAGGCAACTAGAGATGCTCTGATCTCAAGCAATGTGCCTATCCTGTCCAGAAGACAGTGTTTTACAGGACTTCTTGCCCTCTGGCTTTTTCTGCTACTTCTGTGATTTCCCAGAGGCCTTGGAGACAGTGGGTGTGCTACTGATGTCCCAGGAAGGGCTGAGAATTCCAAACTCTCTTAATTCTCTGTACAAGTTGTGGGTCTGTGCATTGAAAATGGCTCTAATTTGTGTGTAGATAGATAGATAAATGATTTTTATACTATGTCCACTTAGCAAAGTAACAGTTGCAGGTTCTCCCCTAAGGTCAATAGTTTTCACATCTACTGTTTATTGGCTAGGTTTATTGTACTGGGCATTAGTTCTCTTCTGTGGGGAAGGCATTGAATCCAACCAGAAGGTTGTTGTTTGCTCCTGTTCATATCATTGTTGATGCAAAGGACATGCATTTCCAAGATGGTGGTTAGTGTAGCTTGCAGCTTTTATGTTCTCGTAACACCATTGATGACTTTGCTGTCCCATAGTCTACTTACTAGGACACTCACCAGTAGTATGGAAGCTAGCTGGTAGGGAGGAAGCACCTGAGTCCATGTCAACTTGATTCCTCCGTGTCCTGAAACTCAAGTGCCGTGTGTCTTCAGCAATAGGGTTTTTACCAAATTTTATATTAAGAGGCTCTTTGAGATTCCCCTACCAGTGTTCCAGTGTTTTTTTTTTTTTCTTTTTCTTTTCTTTTTTTCGGAGCTGGGGACCGAACCCAGGGCCTTGCGCTTGCTAGGCAAGCGCTCTACCACTGAGCTAAATCCCCAACCCCCTACCAGTGTTTTAGAGTAAGGTATTTCACGTCCGGCTCTGAGCTTTTTCTTTAATGGGTTATCTGTTCAGGTTTTGTTGGTTTTCTAACTGTAATTTTATTTTTTCTTCATTTTTTATTACTATTTTGAAATTGTTTCTAATTTTAATTGAGTGTGGGTGGTCTACCTGCTTGTACGTCTGTGTACCACAGCATATGGGGGCCCAAAGAAGGCATTGATCTCCCGGGATTGAAGTTTCAGATGCTTTAAGCTGAGTGCTGAAGAATAAACCCAGAGCCTCTGGAAAACCAGCTACTTCACATAACCACAGAACAATCTCTACAGCCATATTATTTGTTTTTGTTAAGCTAGGCAACGTAAAAGAAGACATTGTGTCTGTCTTTTACATAAAAACATGGTGTATTCAAAAAAGTGAATTAAAACTATAGTATTCAGTAAGAACGTATTCATTTTCTACCTTAATGATAGTCTGTTTTATATCTCACAAAACTACATTTTCCTTTGTGACTATGAAATTCCAGTGGGACCAGTTTTGTGGAAAACCATCACTTCTGCCTTCATGGTACCAATACCAAGTCCTGGTAAGGTTCATGGATAGATTAGTGTGCACTGCGGTATCAGACACATCCCAAGTGAGGTTTTAAAGTCAGAGGTAACAAAGACATTAAGTAAACACAGTATCAAAAGCCCGAGCAGAAAAGGATCAGAAAGAGGCCTATCTTTATAACACTCATTAAAGAGCAGCATTTCCCAGGAGATTCAGGGTGAAACAGTGTTGCATCACAACACACAACATCAAAGCAGAAAGAAAATCACTTTATACCTTGGTGTGTTTCCGGCTCAAAAACATAAGGTTGTTAACTATTTTGTCAATAGTACTTATTAGTTGCATTGTTTTGTTTCACACAGAGCTAGCTGATAATGATCAAGAATTGCTTTAGTGTCCTTTTAGATCAGTCTATAAAATAGCACAATTGGAAAGCTTATAAATACCAAAAATTGTTTCCCATGTCTTTTGCAACCTAGAGGATTCAAGATCAAGGTGCAGACAGATCCTGGGACTTCTGAGCACCCAGTCCCTCACAGACCGCCTTTGTCTGCTGTGACCTCTCATGTGGGACGCGCAGTGCCTCTTGTTCTTCTTTGGTGAAGGTACTAATTTCACCCATGAGGGCTCTGCTCACAGGACTCCCTTTCCCAAAGCTCTGCTGCTTAAGGCCTTCATGTTGAAGGTTAGAATTTCAGCATACAAATTCTAATGACATATAAATATTCAGACCCTTGAAGGGAGAAAGGCATTTGCTTAAAATTGTACAACTGAAAGAGCAGAGCTGGCATGAAGGTTGAAGCCTCCATCAAAATCCAGAGACCAAAATCTTCCTGTTCCTGTACACCTCTCCTGCACACCTCTCCTGCACACCTCTCCTGCACACCTCTCCTGCACACGGCTCCTGCACACCTCTCCTGCACACGGCTCCTGTACACCTCTCCTGTACACGGCTCCTGTACACCTCTCCTGTACACCTCTCCTGCACACCTCTCCTGCACACAGCTCCTGTATACCTCTCCTGCACACCTCTCCTGCACACCTCTCCTGCACACGGCTCCTGTATACCTCTCCTGCACACTCCTCCTGCACACCTCTCCTGCACACCTCTCCTGCACACCTCTCCTGCACACCGCTCCTGCACACCTCTCCTGCACACCTCTCCTGCACACGGCTCCTGTACACCTCTCCTGTACACGGCTCCTGTACACCTCTCCTGTACACCTCTCCTGCACACCTCTACTGCACACCTCTCCTGCACACGGCTCCTGTATACCTCTCCTGCACACCTCTCCTGCACACCTCTCCTGCACACGGCTCCTGTATACCTCTCCTGCACACTCCTCCTGCACACCTCTCCTGCACACCTCTCCTGCACACCTCTCCTGCACACCTCTCCTGCACAGCTCTCCTGCACACAGCTCCTGTATACCTCTCCTGCACACCTCTCCTGCACACCTCTCCTGCACACGGCTCCTGCACACCTCTCCTGCACACCTCTCCTGCACACCTCTCCTGCACACCTCTCCTGCACACCTCTCCTGCACAGCACTCCTGCACACCTCTCCTGCACACCTCTCCTGCACACCTCTCCTGCACACCTCTCCTGCACACCTCTCCTGCACATGGCTCCTGCACACGGCTCCTGCACACCTCTCCTGCATACCTCTCCTGCACACGGCTCTTGCACACCTCTCCTGCACACCTCTCCTGCACACCTCTCCTGCACACGGCTCTTGCACACCTCTCCTGCACACCTCTCCTGCACACCTCTCCTGCACACCTCTCCTGCACACCTCTCCTGTATACCTCTCCTGCACACCTCTCCTGCACACCTCTCCTGCACACCTCTCCTGTATACCTCTCCTGCACACCTCTCCTGCACACCTCTCCTGCACACCTCTCCTGCACACCTCTCCTGCACACCTCTCCTGCACAGCACTCCTGCACACCTCTCCTGCACACCTCTCCTGCACACCTCTCCTGCACAGCTCTCCTGCACACCTCTCCTGCACACCTCTCCTGTATACCTCTCCTGCACACCTCTCCTGCACACTGCCTCTTACAGTCTTTTCTCTGTCATAAGATCCCAGGATAAACAGAACCAATTCTTGGCCTTCATTGTTTCAAAAGATTGCAGATAAAAAGTGAAAAATATCATGAGGTGAGACATCCTAGGACCTGGAGGCCCAAGAGGATCAAACAGGGCTCTTTCTCAAGGTCATTCTGAAGGTCAGGCCAGTGGGAATCTTAGGTCAGTGCTCAGCAGACTGCAATCTCTAGCAAACAGGAGGCAAAAACTGCCCATTAGAGAAAAAGGAAAGAAAACAACCTCACTAATCTTGGGAGACCCAAGTAAGTTAAGTGGCTATTCCTGACTTCTCAGCTGGGAGGTGTTTTTAGCTTCACTAATCACATGACACTAGTAAACACCTTTCACCTAAAGTAATGATTTGGTTAGGAAATACATTCCTACAGCAGAACCAAAGGTGGTTATGAATATATTTCTGCCACTGCTTTGATTGTGTGGTGTGGTATTTTGATTCTTTGAGCATTACTGCTAAGATGTGATGCATTTTCAAAATGATCATTAAAATAGCATAATTACCATCAATTGTTCAAAGCAATGAAATGCTATTTATTATATGATATGCAGGCACATGAATGTGCTTTTCTTGTTCAATTTGTGTTGATTTAAGTTTTTATTATATGGCTAGGATATTGATCAAGCACTTTAGCAAGTACCCTCAAAAACAGAAAGAAATACTCTTTTACTAACACAAATTTTAATATGAAATATTTTTGCCAGGATTCTGTGAACACCAATCGTATAGCATAAACCATGGAAGAGGTCCAGGCTGTGTTGACATGTTTTATGAATGCCATGTGATGCCAGATTGGAGGTGTACATCTGTGGGGGTTGGCCAGTCATCCTTCTGCCGTCTGTGTATCTGTATGCTTAAATGAATTAGCTAATATAAAAACAGAGCATAAACAAGTTTAGTGGCATAGAATTTCCTTTATAGCATGCAGAATATTCACATCCGAGTGAAGAAGTAGATAATCATGTCCAAGTGCTGTAAATAGAGGACAGTACGAAGTGGAAAAGACTGAGCGCATGGTGCTTGGCTGCTCCCCCTTTCACCCTTTGTAGAGCATCCTGTTTTGCCAGCGGTAGTGTCTCTGCAAACTAGAATGGAGAACATGAATCTTTTACAGTACTGGAGAAACCATCCAGTATCTGAAGGCCATTCAGTGACCACTCAATTCCTAGCTCCTTGGGAAAGACCATGGCGGAAAAGTTTGCTTCTCAACTCTGAATCCTCATCTCTAAATTATTTTTTGTCCAGCAAACACTGTAATCAGGTACCAAGAGAACCTCCCACTTTGACCTCAGAAAGAATCACTTAGCAATGTTACATTCCTGTTCAAGGCTTTGCATCCAATGTGTGTCCGTCTACAGCCCTTTCTGTCCCCAGGCTCATACTCAAGCTCTTCTAGCCAGCATTCACCTCGCATTTAATCCCTATTGGATAAACCATAAAATGTTTTCTGATACATCGGTTGACTTAACTTTTGTTATGTTATTGTTCTTGATTCTTAAATATTATTTTGTTTGAGGCATTACTGGAGTCATTGTGTATGTGCATGTGGGTGTGTGTGGGGGTGTACGTGTGTGTGCATGTGTGCCTGTGTAACAACTCTGATCATGAATAAAGGGGAGCAATGAATGATCTCTTGAGAGAAACCATGCATACACTATATAGTAGATATAATTAGTGTTAATTTCAATGGTGGTATTTTTTAAGTTGGAGAAGAAACAATAAAACTTTTATTTTTAGCTAACAGTTTGTGAGCCTAATTTAGTCCTTGATTTTCTTCCAAGCATGATAGTTTAAATTTGCCCCAGATGGACTTTCTCTTCTGTTCAAATTGCTGGACAGCAACATAACAGCCATTTGTAAGAAAGTCTGCAGAAGTGAGCTGGAGCTCCTACTCTTCCAAATATATCGGTCTTTTTGTAAGAAGAGTGGCCCCCATAAATCACCATGAATTAAAGAGGTACACACCCATCCCAATCCAAACATCAGGAAGAAGCGGTTGTCCAATCGATAAGGACATAAACAAGGGCAGAGCATCACTTGAGCTTCTCCAGCAGGTCCGTATTTTTGGAATGCAGCCCTCACTGTTTCACTTGCTGCACTCTCTAATCTTGACTGACTCACAGTCTTGTGATAGTGAGATAAGCTAGGTAGGCAAATTTTTATAGAGTTGCAATTACTGAAATTGTCATTACGCTGCTCACTGTAAAATAAATATAGATAGAAGTGAAATTATGCGCAGGCTAGAAGTAGAAAGTGTTTTGCTTCTGTTTGCTAAATTAATCTCTTCCTAAATGGCTGCAGGCCAGGTAGGTTAGCATTTGTGGTTTCAAAGGTTTTCAGCGCTTGCAATGAGCCATGAAATTACTGCATGCTGCTGAAAATGGCAGCTGATGAAAGGAGAAGAGTGAATCCCAAAGGCAGAAAGACAGGAGGAAGCAAAATTACAGGCAGAAAGTCTGATTTTTGATGTTGCTCATTGTGAAATGTACACCCAAACTTTTAATAAAACATAAAACATTAATAAACCTGCTAACAATTCCTCACAATTGCTTTTGAAGTCTGAGTATAATTTCTGAATACTTATTAAAACAGGCAGTGAGGGGCTCAGAGGTCGGTGAGCAGGCTCCTGTCTGTGGGATGGGCTCTGTGGGAAGGCTCGCTGCTTAGGACTTTTGAAATAAGATTTTTTTTGTTGATGATTTTAATTGAATCGCACAAAGGATTGATTTTCAGTTAAGGAAAGTGCCCAGGTCCCTTTAGTTTCTATTAGGATTAGCTAATCTCAGTTTTGATACATTCCCTGTCATGCACACAACCAAAGCTGTTATCTTGTTTTGAACCATTTGAACATCCATAGAATAAGGTGATATCTATGTCTTCATTCACAGTTTTGAAAGCCCTCTAGGCCTGAGGGCTGTGTCCTAAGGGCCCTTACCCTTTCCTCAGGAAGAATGTGAATCAGTTTGATTTTGAAAAACCACAAACACCATACCTTGCCACAGACAGGCAGGCTATTCATGTCAAAAGGAGGCATTCTCTGGCTCTCTAGGCTTTGCCTCGTGAGGATCCATTTCAAATTGAAGGTTGTAACAGTTCTTAAATATATTTATAAAGGTGTTTCCCATCTTGTAATGAAAATCAGTCTTCAAAGCCTTCAGACACTTCATAGCCAAGAGAGATTCCTGAGACATGCAGGGATCCTCTTTAGAATTCCACAATTTCTGGATATTAGACAAACTGTGCAACTGGAGTTCATTTATACTAAAATAATCCTGCTACCACTAAGGAGAGCAACACACACACACACACACACACACACACACACACACACCTTCTTAGAGATTCTAAGCAGTCACAGTTGCATTATTTTATAGATTAATTACTAGGAAGATAGAATTGTAGAGATTTTTGGATTAAATTCAGTTATAGGAGGCATAAATAATCTAATGATTACTATGCATGCCTGCTCAAATAGTTATTGTCCCTAAATTATTAGAGAACAATTTTTACTTCTAGTGGGGGAATGCTCTGAACTGAAAAGTCAGTGTATCTTTCATGAAGAATTCTCCGATCTGAGCCACGAAACCTTCAATAAAGAGGGCCAGCAAAGCAAGGTAATTATTCATATTTAAAACCAAGACCATGTGCAGGAGATGCAGGCTCCTCAATCCTCTCTGTATCCATATGTCACCACCCATAAAATTCTCATTCTAATTCTTAGTGTACCTCTATTTTCTCCTCTTTAAAAAAACACACACACATTATATGACTTCAGGTGAACATGATTTGTTTGAAAATGCATTTGATTTGGAGTTGGACAAGCACAACTGACCACCTTGCCAGTAGTCATGTGGTTAAAAGCACTCCCACACTGTCTTAATATTTTAGTTTTGTTTAGATCTCCCCATCCCTCATTTGCTCTACGAGTGTGTGTGTGTGTGTGTGTGTGTGTTTGCATGCCTACCCATGTGTGAGTGTGTGTGTTTTGTTTATGCCTGCCTGTGTGTGTGAGTGTGTATGTTTGCATGCCTGCCCATGTGTGTATATGTGCATGCCTGCCTATGTGCATGTGTGTTGTATGCATGCCTCCATGTGTGTGTGAATGTATCTGCATGTGTGCATGCCTGCCTGAGTGTATGTGTGTATATATGTATGCATGTCTTACTGTGTATGTGTATGTATGCATGCCTGTCTATGTGTGTGTGGGTTTGCCTGTGTGCCTGCCTGTGAGTTTGTGTGCATGCCTGCCTGTGTGTGTGCATGTGAGTATGTGTGCATGCATGCATGTTTGTGTGATCCAAATAATCAAAGAAACAGTGAAGTCACAGATTTAGCTGAATGTGCTCAGAATTTTTATATAGACCTTTTATACAATTGTGAGAGAGGATTTTAAAATTAAATTTGAGATAACATTAGTTTTCAAATAATACTGTGGAAGAAAATGAAGAAATCTGCAAATTTAAAAAAAAATACTAAGTGGCTGAGTGCTTCTTACAAAGAGAGTCAGACACTGCCTCTTATATCTGAATCATTTCCTGATTTCTAGAAGATTCTCTCTCCCCTTCTGTACTTCTGTTTCCACGTAAACAAATTGTGAATCAAGCTACGATTTTCAAGTATTAAGATCAAGTTTTTATAATCCCCAATTTACTCTGATCCATGTTGATACCACAACTTCAGTAAAAAGAAAGATGGGTGAGGGAATAAAAGATTAAAAACAGTAAAATACAATTACATATCTCTTACTCCTTGCTGAAGCCACCAGGAAATTTGGTCCACAGTCAAATTTCAAATTCAAGATCTTTGCAACTGAAGAATGTTAACCACACTGATGCCGATAGAATTGTTTAAAAACAATAAATATTTCCATGCATGGTTTCATGGATGGTATGTTACTATTCACAAGGATTCAAACAAAATTTAAAATTTCCCAAAGAATTTTTGACTTCTAACTAACTTTCTGAATAATTTTAAACCTACTGTGAATTAAGAAAATTCTTGGAGCAAAAGAGACCCCATGAATACTCAATTAAAATTAAAATTGTGAACGTGAAATCTATTTGCATCTGTGTTAAAATTTTTCTGTCTAAATGTATTATTTGTCCACTCACCAGCAAATATTCACTGAGTGTCAACTATATTCCAGGAGGAAACCAAAAGATCAATGCCATGGCTCACCAAATTCATATTCTAACGAGCCTGAATACATTGATAAGGCCCGTGAGTCTACTGCAGTCTCATTATGGCTGCCCATGAGTTGAAGAAGAACTAAAGGACCAGAGAAAAAAACACTATGATGTTTGGTAGAAGTTCAGAAGGAAAGAGTGCCAGAGTTGGTTACTGATTTCTGCTACAGAGCAAAACAGACATGTACTGAAACGAATGCCACACTTCATTTTTAAGAAAATACCATGGGCCTACAGCCATCAGATTCAGAACTATTGCCCAAGGAAAATATCCAGGCTGTTGACATACAGAACTTTCACCTAACTGGAGGCATGCTTGGTGACTTGAAATAGAGGGGGGAAAGGCCTACTTATTAAAGATAAATAGTTAGAAAACTACTACTTTATAGCTCATAGTGAAATGGTGGGTCTGGATAAGGATTAAAAGTGCTAACATCACAAGAGCAGCTACGGGTGTGACCTGCTATGCCTCCTGATGGAAGGACACGCTGTTACGTCTCAAGCTATTCTGCACACAAAAAATAAAACCTCAATCTGCTAATGCATTTATACGTAATATCAATTTGATAATGCATTTATATGTAATATCAATTCATGGCAAATGAGGGAAACAGAAGAACATTACAAACCAGACTACGATGATTTGACCAGTGACATCCAGTCTGTGGGACACTGGGAAAGCGAACATTAGATTTCTTCTGCATACTAATTAAGATACCAGGAGAGAGGAGAAGAGTGTCAAGGCTGGTCAACTATTAAAAACATAAAATCTCAAGCTATTCTGCATACAAGAAATAAAGTTTTATTCTTTCTGGGAGGATTTTCCTTTCAACAAACAATTAAGGGGGAAAAAAACAAAGAAAACCTATGAGACAATTAGAAAATGGAGTGCTAACCAGGAGCTATTCGATACTGATTATTGTTGATTTATTTTAGAATTACAACAGTAATAATATTCAAAGATCTTTTCTATGTACATGCATATAATAAAATCATTATTATAGTATTGCATATGTAGAATTTTCAGAAATAAGCGACATAATACAAATATGGATGAGGCAAAACTGACTGCAAGTTGAGAATTATTCAATAGAACTGGACAACCTGAGGTCAGGGCTATCCTACCATATGAGTTTGAAAGATCTTTGTTTTTCATAATGCAGTGTTTAATTATAGGGATATAAAGAATTTGCATGATATAATTTATATGGTCATTCAATGTAAATATTCTCAAATTGTGTTTCTTAAAAAGAATTATTTATATCTATGAAACATTTTTAAAATTTTAATTATTTCAAGACCACAAAAGAATATTAATAAATTCAAAGTGAGGAATTATTTAATTAATAATATGCATGGGAAATATCACAAGAAATTAACAGCATTGGGAACAATGTCAAGTTTCCCAAGTAATTTGCATATTTGATGATTCAGTGCGATTGTGACTGAAAGCGGCCCTTTAGAAATTCCTTCTATATTTTATATTGAATTCAAGCCCAAAATAATAACTAAAACAATTGTTGGAATTGATAGAAACAGAGGATTGCCTCCAACAATGTAAGAGAAATAAGAATTAATTAAAACACGTACCTGGTGTAAGACCTTAGTGAATACAATAATTTAACACCTTACAAGGGATGCTTAAAAATAGTAGGGAATGTATTCAATGAAGATATTGAGGAAGTTAACTATTTAGAAAAAAAGCAAAGCTAATCTGGTATTTTTAGTGTATGTGTGTGTCTGTGTGTGCACAGCTAGACACACATTTGTGCCTGTAGAGCCCCAGAGGTCAAGTTCATGGGAAATGACTCAGCTGCTGCCTACCATGGTGTCTGAGACAATGTCTCACACAGATGTGGAGCTCTCCAAATGTGCTAGGCTGGCTGGCCCAACCAAGTCCTAGAATCTAAATGTCTCTATCGCCTCGGGCTGAGATTACAGGCATGTGCAACCCTGCAAGCTTTTTACATGGGTTATGGAAAGAGGACTGAAGTCTTCGTGTTTGCAAGGTCATCACTTTCCTGCCTGAGCCTAGACATATGCTGGCGTCTGTGCATTCCCAATTTAGCTATATGAATAAACAGGTAATCTCATCCTGAGTGCTATGTAATCACGCTCCCTCAATCAAGATACGTACTTTAGAAGTCGATGTCCTTCTGCAGCCTAGAATGCAGCATTACTTTCAAAGACATGAGTTTCCCTACCAGATCATTCTCTCAGACATAGAATACTGAATGATTGAAGGATTTGGACAGTTAGAAGCCACAGCATAACGGGTTACTAGCAAGGTGCAATTCAATATTTATATCACATTTATATCATATTTCATATTTCATATATCAATATTTATATCATGCAATAGTATTAGAAAAAACTTAATGTCTAAAACTCTCCTCAGGCTTAATAAATAAAAATTAAATGTCTACTAAATTCTAGAAAAATATGAAAATATGCCACTGAAAACTACAATTGATAGCTGTTTTAAAAAAACAGTTAAGTTTCACAAACAAGTATAAAAATACAGAAAAAAAGTTATTAGTTTCAACTTGGAATTTGAATGCTATCAAGGCTGTAATGAGAATGGCCCCTGGCTTCTCCACCATCAGCGTGAATATAAATTAGTAAAAGTAACCAATGCATTCATTTTCCGAAGAGTAATTTAAACACAATCTGTTAAAAAGCTTCAAAACAGCACACATTGTTTGATGCAGATTTCATTTCTTGGTCTAGAGAAGTAATCTGAACCAAGTTTGAATAGTGAAAATTAGGAAGCAAAGAATGTTAAAATAATTAAGTTCGCGGAAAGAAAAACACTGTCAAGCACTACAGTCTGAGAGCAGAGAAAGTGTCTAAATGCTTTCTGGCCCTCCTGATTTAATATCCTAATAAAGCCAGAGGTAGGTCCCATTATATCTTCCGATTCCCGAAAAACAGTGAGACAGAGCGGTCAAACAGCGGATAATTTGCCAAGCTAAACTAAGAAGTGAGCTCTCTGTGCTCACAAATAGTACCTTTCCCCACTGCACTGTCACAGCATAGGCTGAGGCTTAATACTCCAACAGGCAGTGCTGACGTTTTCTGCTGCACTGTTTAACACAAAGGGGGAAGTCTGTCATATCGAGCATCAGAAAGCCAGACAACAGTCAGTCATTCAGCATGGATCACAGAGCTAACAGAGACAAAATTTCCCAAGTCACTTAATGTACATAAAACCTGTGTAAGTGTACGGTTGGCAAGATGGTTCAATGGGTAGAGACACTTGCCACAGAACTGATGACCTGAGTACCCCCAGGTCCCACAAGATGGCAGGAGAGAACCAACACCCAACCTCTGTCCTCTGACCTTCACAAGTGTGCTGTGGCATGTCCACCCCTGCATTCACAATACACATTACAAACGAACAGAGTAGTTTTAATTGTTATTTTTTTTTCACTACTAAACTACAGGGGTTGGAGGAAATTAACACAGTTTGTAGGGGACTAGCACAGAGCAGACATTTTAAAGTTTGATATTCTCTCTTAAAATTATGAATGTACAGGACGATCAATGAGTAATCCCAAATTTAGGATTCGATTCTAGAGATTTAATCTAAGTCATGTTATCAAGATAACAGTACAATAAGATCTACTTTAGTACTGAATATATGCAAGTCAGGGGAAATATTCAAATATGTACAAAGGACAGATGAGTAAACCATGTTATCGCAACACGACTTACACCACATAGCTACGAAAGTGAATGCAGATGCTTGGTGGAGATGTGCGTTGGCTGGATAAAACCTACCTTGTTATAACAGAAAAGGAAACAAATGTAGTCACACATGTGTACTTGTTAATGTGTGCACAAAAATACTCCATACGCACCTCTGCATTCTACACACAACCACTGCCTATGTGTTATAATTTTAAATAAGCGCTCACTCACCACAGAGAATGCCTACTGAGGTGACAAAGGAGAACTGCAGAGAGATGAGGTGTGATTGCTTAATCAGAACTGTTTCCAAAGCAAAGAGAAGATAGATATGGGGATTTTTGTCTTTTTTTTTTACCCTTTTGTTTATTTCTTTGCATTTTCTAAATTTATGGTATAAACTGTGTTTTAATCTTATATGTGAAAACAAAGCCATGAGATGTTACCTGATTAGTTTTCATCTAGTTTTGCAAAACAAAATAAAAATTCATATACGAAAATAGGAAAAGCGGTTCAGGTAAAAGACAGAAACCATAAAATGCCTATCCTTCTGTGTCTTTCCAAGACAGAGGTCAGAGGTAAGGGAGGTCAGAAAAGCATGCAACGAAACCCCGAGATTAGGAATGAGGCAGGCGTCCAGTTTCCTACTAGCCTAAATTCTACTTTCGAGGAAATCCGGACAGACTCTAGTATCTATCTTGTTGGACAAAGTAAGCCCAGCAACAGATCCACCCGATTCAGTCTGACAGACCTTAACCACCTGTTCCCAAGGTGGGAAGTAGGACGGAAAGCTCTTAGCTATGATTAACCGGGAGATATTGTCAAGAAGTGCACACTGCATTTGTCCCGTGAGCAATGATGAGAGAAAGCTGGGACAGATATCCGTCTTTACTGGATGGCACTGGCACTGTGCCTCTCTTTGCTTTGGGTCCCAGGAAGCCCACCTTGAACAGCTGAATACAAACAGACTTTCTTCTCTATCCACAATATCTTTGCACTGGTCTGTTTTTCTAATTTATTTCTTGGTTTGACCAGTCTATATGTCTTTGAATTTTCTTCCTTTCTTTTGTGGTCTATCATCGTGTGTGGTATATATGCACGGACATACATGTGCATATAGGATGATATGTCACTGCGTATGGTAAACATGCATGGACATGCATGAGCATATGAGCTAAAATGTCACTGTGTGTGGTGAACATGCATGGACATGCATGTGCATATGAGGTGATATGTCACTGTGTGTGGTGAACATGCATGGACATGCATGTGCACATGAGATGATATGTTACTGTGTGTGGTGAACATGCATGGACATGCATGTGCACATGGACAGGTGGGATGATATGTCTACAGAGTTGATCCTTTCCTTCTGCTATTAGATAGAGGTTAAACTCAGGCCATACTGAACCACCCTGTTGGAATAAGTCTGTAGTTTCTGTTATTGCCAATTACTTTTTGGAAGAGATATGAAGAAGGAAAGGCAGCTTGAGATATCTCCTAGAGCAGGGTGAGATGACAAAAAAGATAGAGCTGCCTATCACACCCCTAAGCTCAACTCCAGGACTCTCACAATAGTAGAAGAAATCCAACTGTCACACATTGTCTTCTGACCTCCACATACAAGCTATGACAAGCCAGTGCCAGTGTGGGGTGTGTGTGTGTGTGTGTGTGTGTGTGTGTGTGTGTGTGTGTGTGTGTTAAACGTAAATCAAAATTTTGTAGAGAAAATGAATCAACCCTTCTCCCTTCCCTTCCCCTTTGTAACTTTAAGTCACCTTATGAAATTGTCCTCTTGGAGGCTTACTGCTGAATACGTTCACCCTGTCTAGATCTCTCTGAACTTTGTCTGGCCGCTTCAACTCAGTTGTGATGGCCCAAACTTCTCCCCAAACTGACTGATTCCACTGGCTTCTCTCAGCTTCTCACTGAAATGCTCTGCTTGTCCTCAAACTAGCTCTAGCAATTACTTCTAATCTTCTGGCTCTTTTTTACTCTCTGGCTAGAACTGTCTCTGCTGCATGATCGGAAGGAAACTGAACTCACCTTCATCACACTGCCTCCTGCATGGACTACCACTGGTCAGAACAGACTGACTGCCAAACAGACTGACTCTCCCCCCTGCACTGCTCTTAAAGTTTTCCTTTCCTGAATGTTCCCAGAAGAGTTGGATGTATCCTTTCTCTGACTCACTCTGTTAAATCTCTCTTTGATTTATCACTTCATCTACCCCTCAATTAAATATCACTTTTAGACATGGGTGATTCCTTCTACCAACTACCCTTAACCTATACTGTTTGGGACTTAAAGTGTGTCTGTATTCCAGCCAGAGCAGCCATGTTGCTGGATTAAAATTCCTCTACACCACTACCCCTTTCCATCCATGTCTCTTTATTTCTTTTCTTCTATTCAGTTTTAATCACTGGCTTGAACCTGGAATGTTGCAACATAAAGGAAAAATGACTGGAATAATGGTGAGGGCAACATCAATATTAGGCAGAAAATTCTTTTACGGTGAACTGTCTTAATCATTTTTGGTTGGTTGGAACCCCTGCTAACACCTACAGTAGATGGGAAACCTTGTCTGCCTTCCTTCTCTCAGTCCCAGCTTCTGAGAGAAGACTCCGGCTGACAAGTCATCACCCCTTGCCTTCATGTTTCTAGCAACCCATCCAAGAGTGTCTGCCCAGGGTCTCAGCTTTTCACCATAATTGGGCACAATCCCAGCTCCTAGCTGAAATGTTATCACCACCTGCCTAAAATCTATAAAATCCCCTTGCCTTAGCCCAGGACGTGACTTCCCTGGTGATTCCAATGAGGAGAGGAACCTAATAAAATTTAATCTTATCTGGCCAATATTTATGACAGAGGGGGGAGGGGAGGGAGAGAATTACTTTTTTGGGATTCTTATTTTAAAATGTGTCTTTATGGATCCAGTGGCACCTAATTATTTCGGTGCTGTTACTTATTTTAGTTCCATTTAAACACTGAATATCCATCAGTTTTAAAAGAAAAAAATGCAATCTTGTCATCTGCTACAACATGGTTGAAATAACATTGACTTTAATTGTCTTACAACATTTATAAGTATGATGGACTTCTTTTCTTGGCTTGGCATATGCTATAGCATTTTCTTGTGAAAATAAATATATTTCAGCACAATCACTTGGGTAACTTGCTTAACAAAACATATCGCTGAAGCTGGAGTGTAGCTAACCTCAGTCTGAGGACATTAAGTTTAAGCAATAAAAAGCTTTAGCATAAATCAGCACAGGCTTCCTGTGCTAGGCCCTCAATGACCACACAACAAGACTGGTATGTGACTGACTTAATAATTAGGGCAGCTGTATCGTGCTTACAAAAGTTGGAAGCATGTTAATAAACTCAATGTGACAGAAAATTTGAGTCTGAATTAATCTTCCTATTAGAAGCAAAGAAAAAAATGATTTCAAAACTCACCATCTTCCTTCTCTTGTGTAACAGTTTCCCCTGAGATTGAAATAGTCCATCCTACAGGGAAGCTGCTTAAGAAAAAAGACAACTCAAAATAGCTCCAGGAAGTCTCTGAAACTGACCAGATTCACTAGGCTCCTCCCTGCCAAATTAATTCCAGCTAAACTGCAAAGAAGACTCTCAAACAATGCAAACTCTGAAGAAGACTGAGACAAGACCAGCTGCCTGGAACAAGCAGAAAACAACAAGTTGTCAGAAGTTTAGACCAACAGAGTCATTTGGAAAGGATACTCTCTAATCTGTTGAGCTTCCAGTAGGCTACGCAGTATGCTCCAGATTTCCCATTTATTTTTCATTGTCTGTCACCCATCCCTGGGTAGGCTTTGATAATGCAGCTGTCCAATAGTCTTTTCTGCTCCTGTAAATACTCCCTCCCCAGTCATACTTTTTTAAGTAACTCTAATAAAACTCACTGGTTTGTCAAGTTGGACTTTAATGGTGTCTTACTTAGTGTTCCCATTGCTGTGCAGAGGTACCATGACCAAAGCAACTCTTATAAAGGACAACATTTAGTTGGGGCTGGCTTACAGGTTCTGAGGGTCAGTCCATTATCATCATGGCAGGAAGCAAGGCAGCTTCCAGGCAAACATGTGCAGGAGAAGTTGAGCGTTCCACATCTTCATCTAAAAGAAACCAGAAACAGACTCTTCCAAGCAGCTAGAAATGGGTGTCTTCAAGCCCACCCCCACTTCCTCCAATAAGGTCATACCTCCTAACATTGGAACTCCCTGGCCCAGGCGTGTTGAAACCATCACAGATGTTATCTGTACTTTGCTCTGTCATAGAATCGATACTATGGCGAGTAGATAGATGTGTGTATTGCACCTCCACAGGGGGAAAATTTTGTCACACAATAACTACTTTAGTCCACTCAAAATACCTAAATACAGTCCTAAACCAGAAAGACACAATCATTCTTTACACCAAAAGGCCAGCAAGATGACTCAGTGGCTCCTGCTACAAAGCTTGAGACCCTGAGTTCAATACCCAGGACCTGACCGAAGGAAATAACCACCCCCCCAACACACACACATCATCCTCTAACTTCCACATGATACTACATGTGTACCACCTCTAGACAGATATATAGATAGATAGACAGACAGATAGATAGATAGATAGATAGATAGATAGACAGACAGACAGAGAGACAGAGAGACCGAGAGACAGATAATGCAGTAATTTTGCTTGTTTGTTTTGAATGAGGTGTTTAGTATTAAACCTGCAACTTGAAAATAGAATTCTCCAAGGATAAATTCGTCTCATCACTTTGAAACATGTTTTCATATAAAGATAACTTAATATTCTATAGATTGTTGATTAAGAAGATTCCAGTATCCCAGAATATGAGACTACCTTGTAGCACAGTTCATGTAACATAGTTCAATAAATCAGAGGGAAGGGTGTCAACTTTCAAATTTCTATTAAACAAATCTGTGAATATCAGAACAAAGTTGTGCTTCATTGTGGGTTGAAGTTGAGGACCTCAGTCTTCAGTGTGTTGATGTAATTAATGAACAACTTCCATCAGTATACTCAGGCTCTGAATGGCCTACATCCTGCTCTGAATGAATCAACAGAGAGTTCTCTATGTAGTTAGTGTGTGAATGGAATTCTCAATCACTGCCACCCACTTTGTACTAAATATTGGTTGACTGGCAATAATTTCAATCAATATTCCTAAGTTATTTCAACACTACAGCATTTCAGCTTATGTCATTTCACAAGATGTAGATGTCAGTGTTTTTATTCATGTAGAACTTATAGACATTTGTAGTATATCTTTAACTATAGTTTCTCTCTTCTGTTTTCTCTCACAGCAAAACTTTCCTGGTGGGTTGCTATAGAAGGTATTATATTTTCCCACCAATAGTCACCCAGTCTACAATTTTATGCAAATTATTTTTTATTCTAATGACTTATAGATTTCTAAACCAAATGATCATCATGGTTCTGTCTTTAATTGTCTTGAAACAATAATTAATACAATAACACTCCTTCATAAGCTTTTCTTTCATGGCTTCTGTTGCTTCTAGTTGTCTTTGTTTTCCAATAACCATTTCTCTATATTTTTAGCTGACATCTTCTGATTGCTTCCCTCCAATCCTCCAAAAGAAGTCATGTGTTCTAACCCAATTTGTCTGTATTTAGATTAAGGAACTCATTGATTAATGTGAAGTAAAGACATAAGCTTAGGACCCAAGCCTAATATGATTTTCATCTCATTCAGAAGACACATCAAAGAGGATATGTGGAGTGACAGACTATTGAGAAGGACTTGATGTAAAAGGTGGAACCAGAAACTGCTGGATCCTTAATCTTGGACCTTCCAGACCCTTGACCAAAAGGAAAATGCATTTGTCTTAATCCACTCACCTCTTTTGTAAATACAACCCTAAATAACAATTGCACCTCCCCCCAAAAGTCTCTCCCAATTTCTTTTCCACCAATTATCTCCCCTCCTAGGCTTCTCTTCTCAATAAACAGCTACATCATCTACTTTTGATCAAGATGCAGTTCTTGACTTTCTACTGTCCCTAACATTTTACTTACAATACCTCTTGTGAATTCTACTACCAAAGACACTTTGTATGTGTGTAGGCATACCATCTCTACATTGGCTGTCCAATCCACCACCTTCTATCTACTGTGTAACTGCACACACTTTCCAGCTTTCCTGCCTTCACCCTAAGATTCTTATATACTATCATACATAAGGAATCCAGAGACTTTTCTCATACACTATCAATCAACCAATACCATTTCCCTTCTTAGAAACACCCAGTGATGATCCATCTTACCAAAAATAAAGTAATTAGGGCTTATTTATGAGTCCCTGTGAGAAAATCTCATCCCTGCTTTTCATTGCTAGCTCACCTAGCACCAGCTTTTCTAATTCCCAAGTTATCCAGGTCCCAGTAGACGTCTTCGTCCTACATACTCAGGTTGCCATTAACTTGACAACTGTACCGCTTTAGAATCCTCTGCTAAATGTTAACTTTCCTGAGAGAACAGATCATCGTCCCACCTGGATATCACTTCTTCTGCTCTGTAGGCATGTTTAGAGCACAGTTCTGTTTCTATGCACATCTCCCTTCACTGGTCATTGTTACTTTATTAATCCCTTTGGTTATCTCAGTTCACTCCCTGTATAGCATGAGCTCCATAGGAGCAGAATCTTAGTTTGTCTATCATTTTAGCCTCCACATTTAATCTATTTTCCTCCCTCTATGTAAATGATTATATTGATACACTACTCTTTAGAAAAAATATTTATAACTTTATCAGTATGTCATCTAGAGAAGGTGTATATATTTTCAAAAGAATTTTAATGATTCTCTCCTTTACTTGAAAATGGCTCAATGGAGTAAGACAACCCTAGGAAATAGATTAATAGTGGAGAGGGTATGGAATTTTAGAGACAGGGATATGAGTCCCTATCATAGAGTATGAACTTTACCACTAAATAAACCTAGTTACCCTGAAAAGTCTCTACTATAAATTATTTATAAAACTAGTTCCCACTTTTATTTCTTGACTCTTTAAAGTATTTCTTGTAATTATAAATAGATTGGTATAAAGGAATGCCCAGTCAAGGTGAAGTATCTAAAGATTCAAATGAGAAACTGACTTGCCTCATCAACTTATAGTAAAACCCACTTGCAGTTGTATGAGTTCCGATGTGAAGAACTGTCCAGCTAACATTTTTTTTCACTGTCAAACATCTGTTATGTATAGGTGTTAATATAAAAATATGCTGAGCTAGTGATCTTTTTCTTCAAAGCCGTGTTTTAAGTATTTTATTGATAGAGAGAGGAAATTATATTATGTCACAGTCACCATTATTATGTCCTGATTGCCTGATTGAAATTGTACTGGGGCATGAGAGTGGCAGGATCCTACCTTCTAGGCTATGGTAGGCTTAAACTGTCTATGTATTACATGCTGGCTTCAACTTAGGACGTTTCTGTCTCAGTATACCAAGTGCTGAGACCACACTTACATCATGATGTATACATGCATCACCACACCTGGCCAAACTATGTTCTTGATGTCAGTGAACAAATCAAATTAGTAATGATTCTGTTAAAGGACTTTCTTTCATTGAAGATCTGTACCTGTGTGACAAAATATTAAAATAGTAACTTTATTTTAACAATTACAATTAGGAATTTCACATTCTCCTCCATATTATATCCTACAGAGAACGCAAAGAAAAGAAATAAGTTGTCTCTCAGTGCTGTGCTAATAAGTCAAGTCTAAGCTACTGTCAAAATTTCAGAGACTTGTTTAAGTGGTACAGCTAATCTTGATGAAAGGGAAATGGTCAAGATCACAGTGCCAACATTATGGGTTTGTTCAAACAATAAATAAGAACAATCATGTGTGCTTAAATTTTGTTGTTTATTAGAAGTTTAACAACCTTAAAGCATGATTTTTGCTTCACCTTTCAAAGATAAGGAAATGAGAGATAAGTAAAGAATGTGGGAACACAATCACTGGAGCTAGCCCGCCTATCTCACTGGTCACAGTTTTAGGATTCCCAAGGACTGAGAATCCAGTTCAGTGGTAGAGAACTTGAGCCAGGATGCATACAGCCATAGCTAAATCCCCCACCACGGCAAAGCCAAAATACTGCCCCGCTCTGCCATCTAAAGTAGTGAGAGTTCTCAGATCTGCTCATCCTGTTGTCAGAATCACAAACTTAAATTCTGCAAACCAAAGTTTTAAAATCACTGCCCCACAAAGGTCTGTACACTTGGCTCTAGGTGGGGATGCTTCCAAAGTTTAAGTTGTCAACATGTGGTGTGTACCATTGTACAAATTAAATGCACATTGATATTTATGAAACAACCTAGTGTTGGTAAGGAGATATCCTTGAGTGCTCTTCTGAAAAAGTCAGAGCAGTGAGATAGATTCCTAAACTGAGAAGACAAATCAAGTGGAACAGCTTTATCTGTCTAGGACCAATCCCTGTAGAGATCATTTTGCAAATACTGAAAAATGTTCAAGGTATTAAAAAAACCTATAAAGATGTTTTGTGAGAATGGCACGTGCGCATGCGCATTCTCATGTGCATGTGTCTGCACACACACACACACACACACACACACACACACACACACACACACAAGTCCACCTCCTTATGAGCCGTCGTGAAGCCCAACTTGGAATTTCAAATTAACTTTTTGTATGATGCATTATTTAATAAATGTTAGCATTAATTTTTAAAAGGTTTAATTTGCATACCATTACTGGGCCAAATGGTTGATGAGAATCACAATTAAAGAAAGATGCACCATTCATTTACTAAGAAGAAAAATCCAACAAAGTCAAATCTTCATCATTAAGCTGGATAAAGGCAGCCCGTAACTGCCCAAAAGGTAGAACTCTGACAGATGCGATTTAACTCATGATTGTTTAAATCAACCTCCTTTATGTATGACCTTAAGCAAAAGAAAAGTTCAGTGTCTCCTCAAGGATCAGGGTGTGGTTTTTTCCTTAATATTTTGAACTTCAGAATGGGAAAAATTAAGAAAGGAAATAAAACTAGAGGTTTGGGATTAGAGATATTAATGTAATTTGGGACCTGGAGCACTCTTTCAAATGGGAAGACATTCTCTCATATGTTATTAATTCCAACATGATTTCACTTGCACTTATTTCAGAAGAGTTGCCCATCTGAGGAAGAGAGGTGGGGATAGCCCACAGAGTGTCTTGTCATGGAGTGTGCCATTTACCAAATTGTATCAGTACAAATTCTGATTTAGCTTTTCCAGCTTTCAAATGTTTTATTATTATTTGTGTGGAGAGAAAAAGCAAAAGAGGAAAGAGAAGAGGAGAGAAAGAGAGTGAGGGAGAGGGAGGGAAGGAGGAAGGGAGGAGAGATTAGGGTCCAGGCATGCATGTATAAGTGCATACAGGCGTGTGTGGGTGCATACGTGTGTGGGTGTGTGGGTGTGTGGGTGTGTGAGTGTGTGTGAGGCACGTGCACTTAGAGGTCGGCGGACAGCTTTCTGCAGTCAGGCCTCTTCTTCCACAATTGGTTTCTGGATTAGGCTGAGGTGTGAAGTCTTGTACAGCAAGTACTGTGACTTGTTGAGCTGAGTTTAGGGCCCTTGACTTTGTTTTTAACAGAAATCTTTTATGTTTAAATTTTGCTTTCATATCAAAACATCACAAATTATTTAGATAGTCAACCTTGCCAGTCTTGTCTGTTCTGATTTCTTTTCCCCTCATGTCTATAAATATGTACCTCTAGACATCTGATTTCTTTTCCCCTCATGTCTATAAACATGTACCTACAAACATCAAAATTAATTCCAAAACCTACATTTTCTAGTAGCTTTATGACTTTTTTGTTCAATCCACCACTGTTTTGAATTTATTTTGCCATATGATACATGATAGAGATGATTTTTTTTCTCAATTACCAAGTTAGTATAACGCAAGATGAAATATTCACACTACATTTGTATTTCAATTCACATCAATGAATTTATCTTTGCTTAGCCAAGAATGCAAAGTTATATGTAAATATTCTCCATCAAATAAATGTTAGTTGACTGACAACTCCCAGTATAGCCCACTGTATTTTCCTTAAGCCAAAAATATCAGCGATATTGTGATTTTTGTAATCTTGAAGGAAACAAAAATTTTAATACTAGTATGTTTAGAAAGTGTACCTATTTGAAACTTAGTTTTGCAATCAAGGGAGATAGGCTAAAACACCCATTTAAATTTAAGGTCTCTGTTTTATCCATTGGTAATCTCACTTTTCCAAAAAGTAATTATAAAGTATATAGATATCTGTAAGAAAGGAAATAATGTTTGAGGCATTTTACATCCTACTCAAAAAGAAATAATTCTTCAAGGGGAAATTGCTTTCCCCAGGAATAATGATCCTCACATGGATTAATACAGGGATAATATTCCTGTGTGCACAAGAGCCATTGGCTCTCCCCACAATTCTCAGAACATCAGTCACTAACATTACTTCTGTGGAAAAAGTGACCCATGTAACAAGTAACTTATTTGCAAGTAAATTTTGAAATTATTTTTTCCAACTTGCCAGTGGGAATTATTTAACAAGTTTGGATTTAAAATTGTCTCAGTCAATTTAGAATAGCACGCAGCTTGTTTCTAAGGCAACTCCTATGCAAAGCAAGAATTGCTCTTGTGGGTGGCTTTACAGTTGACAGAGTACTAAATATGAAGTTACTTCTGTCAACAGTGAGAGTAGAACCCATTCTAACTTTCCTGATCTCCATCAACTCATTTCTTTATCCTCTTTAAAACTCCTGAGTGCTGTTATGACAGCAAGTTGGTAATTTGACCAGTATATACATTACACTGCATTTTACAGACGTGATGAGAATATTTTAAATTCAATCTAGTGTCATTCACATAGATCTTTATTATATTTAACTTCTATGGGTGTTTCTGTTCCTTTGTTTGAGAAAGGAATTTGTTATGTCTCTCAGGCTGACCTGAAATTCTGTAGCTAATACTGCTTCCAACTTGTGATGAGTTTCCTACCTCAGCCTCACCTGAATGTCAGGAATGCAGACTTGAGCCATTAATGCTTCGGTGGAAGTGTAAGCTTAGAGGTACCTACTATCACAGAGAAAATATACATGACAAATAATAAATTATTTTTGCCTTACTAAAGGAGTGGGCAAATACAGTACTTTTCTTTTTAAAAAATTAAATTAAAAACTAGAAAAAATACATGAAGAACAAAAGAGAGAAGAGAGAAGACAATAGTTAAAGAAAAAATAATTTTACTATACCAACTGACTAGAGTGTACATTCTGAATTGGCAGGGTTATAGTTCCATAAAGTGAAGGGAAATATGCATTCAACCGAGAGTGATGCAATCTTTTGTTTATAGTTTTTAAAGTAACCTGATAATAATCTAAAGCTATAAAGACTTTTAAAGAAGGATAATGGAACCACAAAATAAGGAAGAGAGAAAAACAATGGCAATCTTACATTAGCACCAAGAACCTGTGTCATTTTAGTAAATTTCACAGTAGGTCTGAGGTCTTTATCTATACAACTAAAGTTTAATCTTAGATTCTTTCTTTCTTTATCATGGCATGATTATAACAGGACTTAGACAGGTTCTGAGGAATAAGAAGTTGTGGAAATAAAAATGATAATTGTAAATAAAAATGACAGAGGAACGACCGTTTGTGAGGATATGTGTGTGGAGCTGAAATAGTATGAACTATGTTTATTTCTGAAGATTATCTATAAAACCGCTTCACCAATAACCGAGTGGGGCAACTGTGTTGATGGGCAGCTCTTTGCTATGACTTCACACTCATACAATAAAGCGTGTAAGTATTTGGGGTACATAATGGAGACGTGGAGGGTTTTCATTTCAAGTCTCTTGAGAAAGGAGGAGCAGAACTGGGTCCTGAACCTGTACCTGTCAGACTCAGAACATAAAACCCGACATAACAGCCTCTCTGCAGAGAAGTTTGCAATACATGTGAATCTCATTCACTTGCTTTCATCTGAGAGGTGACTCGCAACCCCTGCGGTGTGACCTTCTGGGGGTTGACTGACATTTTCACAGGAGTCCTTTGTCAGATATCCTGCATATCAAATAATTACATTAGAACTTATAACAGTAGCAAATTTTCAGTTATGAAGTAACAACAAAAGGAATTTATGGTTGCGGGGTCACCACAACCTGAGACATTGTAATAAAGATGGGGCCATCAGAAAGGTTGAGATCCACTGCACTAAAACACATCTGTATTCTGAAAGTTACCTCTCTCTACATCTTATTATTCAATATTCTTGACAATATTTAAAGAAAAATAATTTTACTGTAGCAACTGACTGTTATTTAGGGTTATATTTTAACTAGAAACGTCTTCAAAAGCAGCAGCAGCAGCAATCTGAACACACAGCACAGCTCAGCTTAAATAGCTGACTTCATCAAATCTCCCTACATGACCAGAGCTAGAATGCTAGCCCCAGCACCGAACATCTGGGAGAAACCGAGTGAGCCATTTGTCCTTTTGTGGCTGAGTTTTATTCCACAGAAAGTGTGGACTTTAAAAGTGTAATTCAAAGAGGATTCTGAAGATATCTGAAAGCATTGTGAAGAGGTGAAATCGCTTCCATGTGTTCTTAATGAAGAGAACATCATATAGAATTTGTCGTCTTCCTGACATTTCACTATAGAAGCGTCTGATATAGAAGTGAATAGGTTAAATTTTTTTAAATATTGATAAACCAAAATTAATGTGAGAAAATTAGCATTGTTCCAGGCTGTGGCTGGGATAGTAATTGATATAAAAATCTGGCAACGACTTTTGAAATTGTGAACTGTGTCTAGCCTTTGATCCGTCACTTCTCCTGTAGAAAATTTCCCTAAGGGAATATTTACAACATTTTCAAAGGATAGAAGCTGATACTTTTTTTTAATAACAAAGTATAAAGAAAATGGCAAACATGCATATTAAAATTACAAGATGTCCATTTACAGAAAACAATGTAGTGTATAAGAGGGATAGCTTATAAGTGCTGCAATATGAAAATGCCCAGGGAATGTCGTGTGTGTGAAATAAGCAGGAGAGGTCACAAACTTGTGTGCACATCATAAAGCAGGGTGTTGTTGCTGTATTTGAAGACACATGGCTGAAGGGCTAGAACACAAGCATGCAGTGAGATATTAAGGGTGACTGGCTTGGGGAAAGAAATAGGTGATGCTGAATGAGAAAGAGTTGGGAGGACACTTGCTTATCTTGTGTGTCCTTATTGCTTTTCTTAAGTTAAGGTACATGTGTACTTTCTAGAAATACAGTATTATTAAGAATGTAATAGTGTTAAGTAAATACAGAGATGGTGAATAAAACAATGCTGTGGTGGGAGATGAGACAAAGAAAACAACCATTCATTTATATTGTAGAACAAATCACATTTTCTTTTCTTAACATTGTACTTTTAAGATTTATTTTTAAATTTGTGTGTGTGTGTGTGTGTGTGTGTGTGTCTGTGTGTGTGTGTGTGTAGGAATATGCCGTGTATGTGTATGTAAGTATATGCTATGTGTGTGTAAATATTTGCTGTGTATGTGTGTATGAATATGTGTGTGTGTATGAGAGAGAAGAGAGAAGAGAGACAGAGAGAGAGAGAGAGAGAGAGAGAGAGAGAGAGAGAGAGAGAGAGAGAGAGAGAGAGAGTTAGTTAGTTCCCAGGGAGGCCAGAGGTATCGGTTCCTCTAAAGCTGTGGTCACAGGGAGTTGTGAGCTGCCTGACAAGGGTGGTGGGTCCTCTAGAAGAATAATCCATGTTCTTAACCATTAAACCATCTCTCTAGCCCCACAAGTCACAGTTTCTATCCTGCTCAGAGGTAAATAAAGTAGTACAAATGAATACTCATAAAGTATCAAAGGACATCTAAAATCACCAAGGATGCTTTGAAGCTGTGTGTCTTTTAAATTCAGGAATTCATATTCCTACTATTCACACTTGTACTTTCCTAGATCGTGCTTCATAGTCAAAGGAAATTTAATATAAATGTATCATTTTATTTCCTAATCATTTTTATCTCTTTACTCTCAGTCTCAGTCATTCACACAGCAATCCATTCACTAACTAGCCCATCCCCATACTAATCACTGCATCAATTCTAATGCAGAGCATTGCAGACCTTTTGGAGCGAGAGAAACTATTGCCTTTACTCAGACACTTTTGATGGCCAATTCTTTTTGTTAAGTAGTCAGTTCTAAATACTTAGTGTTTTGTATCTGTTGGCAACTCTGACTTTCTCAAACTATTGAGTCACCTTAGAAACAACTAACTCCTCTATCATTTCAATGCTACATTTTAATGCTATTCTTCCCCTTGATCATGACAAAAGCTTCAACAACACACACTACTGAAATGGATGAACAGATCTGATGGTGGAGCCAACAGTATCTTTATACTTTGTTCAGTGCATGTTCAACAGGAGTCATGCTCCTTGCTTACCACGGTACTCACCAACTCATGTGAGTCCTTGGTTCACAGCGTTAGACCATCAGTCTGAAGGAAGAGCTCGTTAAATAAAGTATGGACGACAGTTCATGCAATGAGTCTGATGGTGCAGATCAGTCCCAAGTGATTTGACAGATGAACATTTATACTCCAGACTTTGAGTGTCTGTGGAGTCCAAAGCATCCGGTGAGGCTTATTCTGAACTTCAAAGAAGAGTTCTAGGGAAGAAATGACTGTCTACCTCCGTTATCTCTGTGTCTCTAGGGCATGGCATGCTGCCCAGCATAGAGAAGACAGGAAGTGAACATTTGTTAACTTGTGGAATAAACACGCCCGAACGTTAGTGCAGGTAGCACTCCGTCTTGCAAGGCACGGTTGGCTAAGCACCTGCCGTGCTCAGTGACATGCAGGAGGAGCAGTGCGTAGCACATCTGAGAGCACCACAGAGTTCTGCGCGAGCAGAGCACAGATGGTGGAGAACCCAAAGTCTTAATGATCATATTTCCTATGCACAAGATGTGGCTGTTTGTGGTGAAATCAATGGAAAGCCTCTGGTCTATTTCAAATAGAGGAGACACATCTGTATTTGAGTTCCAGAAGGCATATCTTTCTCAGAAGTACATTGACGTATGGTAGGAAAATGAAGCTACAGAGGGAGAGGCTAGGACTTAGCTTAGGGGGAAGAGAAGACTGAATTTGGGATAACAACTATGAGGGGCCTTTTAAAAGAAATCTAAGAGGTTTTATCCAATTGGTAAAGGTGATGGTGGTGGCCATAGCAGAATTCAGTCAAGAGACAGCAACCTAAGGTGAGCAGCCGCTTGGCACCACTGCTTTGGAAAGAATTAATCCGGCATAAACACTTGTCTCCTGGTCCTAAAGTACAACTTTTGTTACTTTCTCATTGTGATCTACTTGCAGAAAATGTCATTTATATTTTATCTTTTTATCTATTTTATATTTTATATTTTTTATTAGGGCTTTAGTTTTAAATTTTCTTTCTGAAAGTGGGAACTCTTTAATATCCCTCCTGTTTTATGTCTACAGTTCTTTTTGTTGAAAAGTCAACTTTTCCTAAGAGGCAGTGTATTATTTGACCCAGTGATTTTTGAGATTATGTATTCATTTTTCTGCAGTGTCGTTATAAACTATGTATGAATTAATAGTTTGTTGGTTTATTTATTGTTATTAATATTTATTTGGGCTTATAGCCTTTCTTAAATCTTTGGCTTAGGATTCTTTCATTAGTTTTTAAACCTCCTGAGCAGTATTCCTCAGATTATTGTGTTTGCCTCGTTTATCCTCACTTCTGCTCCAGGTCTGTTAAGACATTCTTTCCATATTCCAAGTATCTTTGTTTTTTCCCTTTATTTTTCCAAACATCACTACCTTCTAGCTCTAGGCTAGATAAGTCCCATCATCTGATAGAATGATCTTCCAAGTCTCCTCTGTGTTTCAAATTATGCTATTCAACTCTTCTTTGCTGGTTTGCTTGTTTGGTTTTGATTTGTTGTGGATGTTTCAGTTTTAGAATTTTTGTCTGATTCTTATTCATATGATCTCATCACTGATATTGTTTGCCTGACAAATGCTTCTTCAGTGTCAATTTTTCTAGAAAGTCTAGAATGTACTGAGTGTGACATTGATAACTTTATTTGTTTGGCAGCTAGAGTACAAGGGAGGGAGTGCAATATAGTTTTTACCTCCTCTAATATGTTGTTGAACATGCTCCATATTTTTTTATTGAATGCTAGGAGATGCATATGAAAAGCTAATACAATGATTTAGGGCTGTTCCTTTGTCCTAGAGATGACACAATTTATTTCTTGCTAAAGGCAGATTTGAATCTAATCCTGAATTGATCTGCTTGATAAGTGACTTTTAGAACTTCCAAGAGCACTCGTCTGAGTCCACTGATTTGGACCTAATTAGAAGTCAGGAATACATTCATACCAATGTTGTGGCTTCTTCTCAGACTCAGAGGACTAAACTTGTTTATGAACATTGGAGACATTGGAAATGTCTGAATGGCTTCCCAGTCTTATTTGTGCACCACCTAACGTGCAAATGGACAAATCCCTTGAGAGGAAACCACCTCAATGTACTCTTCTTTGGAAGGTTGGGTTCTCAAGCCACATGCTGAATTCTAATTTTTGTCATCTAAACCCTGTGGAGATTCTGAATATGCTTTCAGTACACCTACCCCTCAGAGACTACAATCCCTTTGGCTTTTCCCAGCTGGGAGTCAGCAAATGCTTTTGGTGGATAATGCCTTATCTCAATTGGCTTTCTTTCCCTCTGGGACTCAAGACCCTCAAGAACTGACAGCCTTCATTTATCTCATTTCCAAGCCAATATTTAAATAACTATAGCCAGCTTCTCTTACTGGTCTGTATGGCATGATTAATTCATAGCCCAAGGCTTGGAAAGTAAGTAGTCTTTAATTGAAAAATGTCAAAAAAAGGAATGTTGTAGGGGAGACAAGGATGCGAGATGTAAGGGAGTTATCCATAGGGTGGGAACTGCAGAGACCAGGGCTGAAACCTTGGGAAAGGGAATGATAAGGGGACTTCAACAAAGAAAAGGCAATGTGCAGATGAGAATATAGGAAAGTCCAAAGAGGTAGAGACTGCACTGGGTGAAGGTCTATCTTTAAGAAACAGGTCACATGACTCCAGAAATGTCTCTCACACTGACTATCCTGTCCCGTTGCTAACATGCCAGTGGCAACCGTGGATAGCCCCATCTAGGCACAACCTCTCCCTTTCTTTGTAGACCCCCTCTTCTTCTGTGGAACTTAAGATTGCCATTTTGGCTGGGTTGGCGCTGGCCTGACTTTTTCCCAGCCAAGCCTGATGTATCTTCTATGAAGCACTAAAGCTGTGGATGATCTGCTAATGTCAGATGATTTGCAAATCTCTGCTTCTCGTGCTGTTTGAAAACTCCCAGCGTGCTTGTGTTCTGAATTATCATTTCATCCAGTGCTATCATCTCAGAGGTGGCTGGCCCAGCCTGTCTGCCTATGCTTGCGGTCGGTCACTACTGTCTCCTCCTCTTCCTTTACTCTAGCTCCATGAGGATCAGTGACATGACTTCTCCTATCAGAGCCATCACCACTTATGAAGACTCTTGCGGCTGACATAAACCTCATCCAAAGTGCCACTTTATTGCAATCTATCCTCCACAGTGCTGTCAGGGATTTCTTTATAGATTTGACTGTATCACTTCCTTGGTCAAAACCTTTGCTAGCTCTTCACTATCTAAGGTATAATGCAAAATCGGTTCTTGAAGACACAAAAACTGTAATAGACACTCTGACAATTCTTTTTTCCGGAGAAGTTTGGTAAATAGAAATATACAGAAAATAGCCAAATCTCTTTTGGGTGTCATCATAATTTTTAATATCTTCCCATGAAAATAAAAAATTAATAAATACAAATGAGCCAAGATAAAGAACTGGAGGCCATAAAAAGAGCAGTGAAATAATCTAAAATATAAGGATAAATTGCAGAAAACATGCAATTGACAAATAAATCTAATAGATGCCTCTGAGAGGGGAAAACCAATAAAATGGAGGCAATCATGAAAGGTTAATTTGATATAAATGAGAAAGCAGAAGCGATATAACAAATCATGCACAGCATATTTAAAATTAGACTATAATGTTCAAATGTGCTTAACTCAATTTTTATAAAGCAGAACAGCTTACAAAAATCAAAGTATTCCTACTAGATAATACAAATTACCAAAATTAATTCAATAATCTAGGAGAACTACGGAAAGTTGTCAAATATTCACAAAAAGGTACATGACTAGGGTTGCTTCCAAAGCGAGATACACAAAAATACCCAAAGCTTACATGCATACAATAAGAAGGAAAATCTTAGAATTTACTTATATTCTAACTATAATTCTAAGACGAGAAAAGCTACCACAGAGACAAAAACAAGAGACTGGTCTTACTTCTAAAAGTCAGAGCAAAACTCGCAATTTACAAATTATACATAAACAAGCTTAATTTTTTCCCTTGACTTTCATAAATGGTTTAACATTTAAAATCTATCAATACAGTTCAATATATCCAAAATAAACAAAATAAAATATCTGCATAATCAAATAGGTAGGTGTCAACAACCAATTAGATACCCAAGAGCTCCCAGGGGCTAAACCAGCAACCAAAGAATACACATGAAATGACCCATGGCTTCAGCCACATATGTAGTAAAGGATGATAGCCTTGTCAGGCATCAATGGGAGGACAGGCCCTTGGTCCTGTGAAGGCTCAGTGCCCCAGTGTAGGGGAATGCCTGGGCGGGGAGGAGGAAGGGGTAGGTGGATGGGTGGATGAGCACCTTCATAGAAGTAGGGGGAGGGGGAGGGGATAAGGGGTTTGTGGAGGGGAAACCAGGTAAAGATAATAGTTGAAATGTAAAGAAAATATCCAATAAAAAATAAAAATTAAAAAAACTCCAAATCAGGGATGAGGAGAAAGTTAAATATAAGGGCTGCTGAGATAGCTTAGCAAGTAATGGTTCTGACTGCTTCCTGAGGCCTGAGTTCAACCCTTGAACCCAAGTGATGGGAGAACCAACTTCCACAAGTTAACATCTGATCTCCACACGTGCACTGCAACATGCCTTTGTCTGACAACACATGCACACATTCTCTCTCTCTCTCTCTCTCTCTCTCTCTCTCTCTCTCTCTCTCTCTCATGTGCGCGTGCGCGCGCGCGCACACACACACACACACACACGCACGCACACGCACGCACGCACATAATTTAATTGTTAAATGCAGTGAAGACATCTCATTTCAACCAATAGCCCTGCCTTTTATCTAATATGAAGCAATGGTTATATCAACAGTAAAGTCAGAAAAAAATGTCTTTCTAATTTCACTATTGCTTATATGATTCTAGAACTAGATTTAGTTAATACCCTCACACCAGAAAATGAAAGTGCAAATGTGAAAGGACAAGTTTCTCTTTATAAACTATGGGTAATGCTCATACAAAGTTCACACTCTGTAAGCATAAATTAAAAAGATTCGACAACTGTTCCATTATGTCACCACCATGTCTATGATTGCGATGGATTCTGGTTTAAGTTTTATTATGTATAACCTTTTTGTAGCTGTCTGAACTCTACTCTTCATGGAATAGGATATTCTAAAGCTCCTTCTTGTAATAGCCTTGGTTTTAGCAACACACCAAAACTTGCCTCACGATGACTTTTGATATTTCCGGAGGAGTTTGTGTGTTTCCCTTGATTGTTTGACAGAATTCACCAAAGTAGAATCTCACACCTGCTTAGTGGGCAGGCGTTTAAGACAAACTTCAGTTCGCTTGAAAGGTACTGAAATACCAAGAAAATGTGGCATGAGCAACCATTCTCCACCATGTTTTTCAGAGCAAATCAAAATTTCTGCCTTTCCGTCAGAGACGCCAGCTGTGAGGAGCAGTGTTCTCTCTTCCTTTGTATTAGTCCCTCGCTACTGCTGCTAAGTATCCTGGAACTAGCTGGATATTCTCAACGATTACTTTTCAGCTATGTGAGGGCTTGTCCACAGGATTCTTACAGGAGCTTAGCTCCAGCCTTATGCCAATACCTTTCCAGACTTGCTGCTGGACATTGTACATTTTGACCATCCCAGCCCTCAGCCATTCTAGAAGTTACCCTGTCTTCTGCTCCTGAATTATATTTTCTTGGCTTGGAAAATTTCCTATCATGTAAAATTTCAGTGCTCAAAATAGTCCAAAATCAAAAGGATCTCTCATTAAGAATTCAGTTTGTCTTTTCACATATCCGGATTCCTTTCTGACAATGTTCTGCAAAACCCAGCTTGCTGACCTCATTGAGCTGTGTATCTTTCTTCTTAACTGACCAGACTCTGGTTGATTATTTCCTCTCTGCAATGCAGTCTGGGAAATGTCTTGAGGCAGCAACATTTTATACTTTATGTGAATTATTCTGTTGGTGTCCCTTCTCTTAGGGGTCACAGCTCTGTGATAACCTTCCTTGGGTGTCTGAAGTCATTTTAGATATATGTAAGCATCTTGTTATATGTAACTGGGTAAAAAGGATCACCAACATCTCATCTTGAGCAGAAGCAAACATCCCCAAATTAAAAATATTTTTAAAATAAACTTGAGTGTGCACATATGTTTTCCAATTACTATGGAGGTAGAGACAAGAGGCAAGGGCTTAAGGCAAGGCTACACGGTATGTTCTTGATGAATGAGGGCAGGCTAGAGAAAATATTATTTACAGGAGCTGAGATTACTTAATGGAAAAAGTGATAACAGAAAAATGTTATTTCTAATACTGGGATGCATTAAAACTAATATAAAAAATGAAACTCAAATGTATAAATTATAATTGAAAAGGTGCAAGTTACAGTGCCTACACAAGAAGGATACATAACAAGTAAGCTGAAGAAATGCGAGGATAGCTACGAATTTTATTTCATGCTCAAAACAACAAAATTAAATGGTAACCTTAACTGACAGCAAAATGTCACAGGATAATAATTTGTGCTCATTATATAAAACAAGTTTGAAAAATAGGAATGTAAGTGTTTTATTTGATATACACATTGCAAAAGAATCACACATATTAAATAATAGTGAAATACTCATAATATGGACAGAAATATGTGAAAAACTAGATTTTTTCAATACTGTTATCATTATTATTTTAGCTGTAGCAAATACTATTAATCTAAAATTATTAGCCAAGATGCAGCACATTAAAATGAAAGTTATAAGCATTCAGAAAGCAAATGTAAGTAACATAATTTACAAATAACAGATGGCAAACTGTTTAACTATGGAAGAAAACCCAACTAAAATTCTGTAAAGGGTATCAACTATAGTATAAAGTGTGTAAAAAATTAATTAAGCAAGTTTGGAAACATTGGCTGTTTGTTTCAATCTAATATCAAGCCAACAAAAACACATCACTGGTAAATAAACACGTAGATGTTAGAATTGTAAATAAAGACAAGGAGACATTCTTAGAAAAATAAAGTCACTAATCATTTCTAGAAGGAGAAACAGGGTCATGATAAGGAAAGTGTATAGATATTTACCATTGAAAATGTTACATCTGAGGCTAGGTATGGTGATACACGCCTTTAATCCCAGCACCATGGAAGCAGAATCAGGTAAATCTCGTACGTATAAGGTCAGCCAGGACAATATTGTAAGACTGTATCCAGAAAGATATAGTAATGGAGAGGGAGAGGGAAAAGGATCTGAGCGGGGGTGGGGGGACAAGGTGATGGGGCAGGCAGTAAGAAGGGAGGGGGAGGGAAAGGAAGAAGAGGGAGCAAGGGAGGGGAGAGGGGGAAGGGCAGCTGGAGTAGGTGAGGATAGGGTTACATTTTGACCTCAGTAGGGGCTGTATGGATGCATACTATATAAATACCATGGGATTTGCATTTTACTAAGCATTCATGACATTTAAAATACATCTCTCATTTTATTTACAGACAGCTAGACAGATATAGATAGATGGACATGTAGATATGTGTGTGCCTTTACCACATCACCATATATAAAAAACAGTAAGAATAAATTGTTGGTGTTCTGAGTTTCTCAGGTCAATCAGAGAGACATACTGCAAGACGTTATGGCCTTGCTGCTGGCAGGGAGATCCAAACTCTGAGGATTGAATGTCAAAGAGTCACACAAAAGCATATTTATTGCTTGTTCTACAAAAGTTGATTTTTAGGGAGTGAAACAAGTTCCTCATACCAAAGCCCATGATCTAATTAATCTATATGTCTTTTGAAACATCCTGCCCCTGCAACTTTACTCCTTATTTTGTAGTATTTGAAGTACTGAATAATGCAAGACATTCCACTGTGGCAGGACTGTCTTGTGACCAAAGTCATGTAACTGTAGAACCCCTTCAGTAAAACAACTCTATAGATAATAGAAAAAAATCACTCTTTTCTTTTACCTTTCTTAATTTTATTTTTCTTGGCTATTTTATGTATTTGCATTTCAAATGTTATTTTTCCCACCTCTCCCATAACCTCTCCCCTGCCCCCTGCTTCTATGAGGATACTCCCACTCCCATCCACCCACTCCCATCTCAACACCCTGACATTCCCCTATATTGGGGAAATGAGCCTTCACAGGCCAAAGGGCTTTTCCTCCTATTGATGCTGGACAATGCCATCCTCTGCTACATATGTATGTAGAGCCATGGGTCCCTTCATATGTACTCATTGGCTGGTGGTTTAGTCCCTAGAAGCTCTGATGGGGTCTTATTGGTTGATGTTGTTCTTCTAATGGGGTTGCAAACCTCTTCAGCTCCTTCAGTCTTTTCTCTAACTCCTCCATTGAAGTCCCTTCATTCAGTCCAATGCTTACCTGTAAGCATCCTCATCTGTATCATTAGGGCTCTGGCAGAGCCTCTCAGGAGACACCCATATGTAGCTCCTGTCAGCAAGCACTTCTTGGCATCAGCAATATTGTCTGTAATCACAAATTAAAAGGGAGATATTCCTTTTTCAACAGAACCTGAGGAAATTTTTTTAAAAAAATCAGACTCTACTACAAAAGTCTATATTCAACAAAACTGGAAAATCTGGATGAAATGAGCAATTTTCTAGACAAATACCAGGTACCAAATTAAACCAGGATCAGATAAACCATCTAAACAATCATATAACTCCTAAAGAAATAAAAGCAGTTATTAAAAGTCTCCCAACCAAAAAGAGCCCAGGTCTAGATGGGTTTAGTATGGTATTCTATCAGACCATCATAGAAGACCTCATACCAATATTGTCCAAACTATTCCAAAAACTAGAAACATAAGGAACACTACCCAGTTCCTTCTATGAAGCCACAATTACTCTTATACCTAAACCACACAAAGAAAGAGAACTTCAGACCAATTTCCCTTATGAATATTGACACAAAAATACTCAGTAAAATTCTCATAAACCAAAACCATGAACACATCAAAATGATCATCCGTCATGATCAAGTAGGCCTCATCCCAGGGATGCAGGGGTGGTTCAATATATGGAAATCCATCAATGTAATCCAATATATAAACAAACTCAAAGAAAAAAACCACTTGATCATTTCATTAGATGCTGAGAAAGCATTTGACAAAATTCAATATCCCTTCTAGATAAAAGTCCTAAAAAGACCAGGGATTCAAGGCCCATACTTAAGTGTAGTACCAGCAATATAATGCAAACCAGTAGCCAACATCAAACTAAATGGAGAGAAACTTGAAGCAATCCCACTAAAATCTGGGACTAAATATGGCTGCCCACTCTCTCCCTACTTATTTAACATAGTGCTCAAAGTCCTTGCCAGAGCACTCAGACAACAAAAGGAGGTCAAAGGGATACAAATTGAAAAGGAAGAAGTCAAAATATCACTATTTGCAGATGATAGGATAGTATAATTAAGTGACCCCAAAAGTTTCACCAGAAAACTCCTAAGCCTGATAAACAACTTCAGCAAAATGGCTGGGTATAAAATTAACTCAAACAAATCAGTAGCCTTCCTCTATTCTAAGGATAAACAGGCAGAGAAAGAAATTAGGGAAATGACACCCTTCACAATAATCACAAATAACATAAAATAACTTGGTGACTCTAACCAAGCAAGTGAAAGATCTGTATAAGAACTTCAAGTCTTTGAGTAAAGAAATCGAAGATATCGGAAGATGGAAAGACCTCCCATGCTCATAGAGTGGCAGGATTAATAATAAAAAATGGCCATTTTGCTGAAAGCAACCTACAGATTCAATGCAATCTCCATCAAAATTCCAACTCAATTCTTTAGAGTTAGAAAGAGAAATTTGCAAATTCATTTGGAATAATAAAAAACCCAGGATAGCAAAAACCATCCTCAACAATCAAAGGACTTCTGTGATAATCACCTTCCTTGACCTTAAGCTGTATTACAGAGCAATAGTGATAAAAACTGTATGGTATTGGTATAGAGATAGGCAGGTTGATCAGTGGAATAGAATTGAAGACCCAGAAATGAACCCACACACCTATGGTCACTTGATCTTTGACTAAGGAGCTAAAACCATCCAGTGGAAAAAGCAGCTAAAACCATCTTCAACAAATGGTGCTGGTTCAACTGGAGGTCAGCAGGTAGAAGAATGCAAATTGTCCCATTCTTATCGCCCCTAAGTCTGAGTGGATCAAAGACTTCCACATAAAACCTAATACACTCAAACTAATAGAAAAAAATGGGGAAGAGCCTCAAACACATGAGCACTGGGGAAAATTTCCTGAACAAAACACCAATGGCTTATGCTGTAAGATCAAGAATCAACAAATGGGATCTCATAAAACTACAAATCTTCTGTAAGGCAATGGACCTTGTCATTAGGACAAAATGACAACCAACAAATTGAAAAATGATCATTACCAATCGTACACCTAATAGAGGGCTAATATCCAAAATATACAAAGAACTCAAGAAGTTAAACTCCAGAGAGCCAAATAACCCTATTAAAAAATTGGGGTAGAGAGCTAAACAAAGAATTCTCAGTTGAGGAATATTCAGTGGCTGAGAAGTACCCAAAGAAATGTTCAACATAATTTTGTCATCAGGGAAATGCAAATCAAAACAACCCTGAGATTTCACCTCACACCAGTCAAAATGGCTAAGATAAAAATCTCAGGTGACAACAAATGCTGGTGAAGATGTGGAAAAAGAAGAATACTCCTCCATTGTTGGTGGGATTGCAAACTGGTAAAACCATTCTGAGAATCAGAATGGAGGTTCCTCAGAAAATTGGACATTCCACTACCTGAGAACCCAGTTATACCTCTCCTAGGCATATACCCAAAAGATGCTCCAACATACAACAAAAACACATGACTCTACTATGTTCATAGCAGCCTTATTTAGAATAGCCAGATGCTGGAAAGAACCCAGATGCCCTTCAACAGAGGAATGGGTACAGAAAATGTGGTACATCTACACAATGGAGTACTACTCAGTTATCAAAAACAACGGTGTCATGAAATTCATAGGCAAATGGATGGAACTAGAAAATATCATCTTGAATAAGGTAACTCAGTCACAGAAAAACACACATGGTATGTACTCACTGATAATTGGATATTAGCCCAAAAATTGAATTATCCAAGATACAATCCACAGACCACATGAAGCTCAAGGAGAAGGATGACCAACGTGCGGATGCTTCAGCCCTTCTTCAAAAGGGAACAAAAATATTCATAGGAGGGTATATGGAGACAAAGTTTAGAGCAGAGACTGAAGGAATGGCCATTCAGAGCCTGCCACAAATGGGTATACAGCCCATATACATACAGTCACCAAAACTAGATAATATCGATGAAGCTAAGAAGTACATGCTGATAGAAGCCATTATAGCTGTCTCCTGAGAGGCACAGCCAGAGCACGTCAAATACAGAGGTGAATGCTAGCAGCAAACCATTGGACTGAGACTGGCTCCCCATTGGAGGAGTTAGAGAAAGGATTGAAGGAGCTGAAGTGCCTTGCAACCCCTTAAGAACAACAATACCAACCAACCAGAGCTCCCAGGGACTAAACCACTACCCAAAGACTACACATGGACAGACCCATGACTCCAGCTGCATATGTAGCAGAAGATGACCTTGTTGGGCACCAATGGAAGGAGAAGCCCTTGGTCCTGCCAAGGCTGTCCCCCTCAGTGCAGGGGAATATCATGGAGGAGTGTAAATGGGGTGCTTGGGGAGGGGGAACACCCTTATAGAAGACGGTGAGCGGGAGGGCATAGGGGGCTTATGACTGAGAAACCGGGAAAAGGAATAACATTTGAAATGTAAATAAAAAAATCCAATAAAAAGGAAAAGCATATGATGATTTACAATGAAAGAAATAAAAATAAAAGTTAATAAATACCAAATGCAATAGATTCTACTGAATCTAAAACTTAATATTCAAAATATTCCTTACCTACTATATATTACTATATACTAAATATTTAAAACATTCCCCCAGTCCTGATACAGTGTATACAAAAAGATACTTATATGCACCATGTGACAAAGGTTTATTGACATTCACAGAGGCAACTTCAGTATACATACACATACTCTTTATAAAGTAATAGTGTGTGTACATGCCTGTGTGTGTGTGTGTGTGTGTGTGTGTGTGTGTGTGTGTGTGTGTGTGTGTGTATAACTAAGAAGGCCAGCATAGGTCACATGTCCTGGAGCTGGAGTTAGAGGCAGTTCTGAGTAGCTCCATGTAGATGTTGAGAACCAAATATGGGTCCCCTACAAGTACAGGATTATTAACTACAGAGTCATCTCTTCGGACCTATATATCCCTTTTACCCAGAAATTCTAATTTCAGAGATGCATATCAGGGAAATGAACAAATGTTCAGTAGCTTATATAATAATATACAATGCTACATACATAAGCAACAAAGTGGTGGAGCCGTGTGGATATGAGTGGCCTGTGAAAGCAGCTAAGGCCATGGTGTAGTCATGGTCCATACGGCTGCAGACAATCATCTTAGGGTCTGTGGTCCTGATGCAGCTGGAGACTATGTTGATGGCCTCCATGGTCCACAACACCAGCAGAGACCATACTGAAGTTGTGCTACATGAGACACAGGATGCAAAGTGAGTGTGCTGTCATCAGAAAGCATGGGGACTTCCACAGTCCCTGCTCTAGCTGATGGTAAGACAAGGAACTACTTTTGCAGTGGTAATGATCGCTGCAGACTCACAGTTGAAAAAATAGGACATAGAAGGCTTCTGTGACAACCCTCTACGCATACTTAGTCACACCCTAAAAAAGTAACAGAAAACAAAAGAGAACTCTTAAAGTATATGCTTAGAATGCTCTCCACAATTGATGGCTTCTGATGAGGGTGGCAACTGCGAGTTTGACCATGCTCCAGTGAATGTATGGACAACACTAATTAGATTTGTTTTATGCTTATTTTTCTTCCTTTTTTGGAGGGAAGAATGTCAGAAGGGGGAGCGGCAGACCTGGGAGGGCTAGGAGTTAGTATAATGGAGTCCATGACAGGCAATTTCCAAATAATCAATAAAAAAATTAAGTAATACCAACAAGAGCTGCAGGGTGGCATTAACACTAGGGAGACTGAGAAAGGACCAGAAAAGCTATCGTTTATTGGGTTAGAAAAACCATAAGCATTTATTCAACGAGAAGTGTACGAAAGGCAAAGCATTGAGATTTTTAACCTAATTTTCTCTATATGACACATACACGAATGATGTTCTTCTTCCTTATAAGGACTGAAGGAGCTGAAGGGGTTTGCAACCCCGTAGGAAGAACAACAGTATCAACCAATCAGAACCCCCAGAGTTCCTAGGGAGTAAACCACCAACCAAAGACTACACGTGGAGGGACCCATGGCTCCAGCCATATATGTAGCAGAGGATGTCTCCCTTATCAATGGGAGGAGAGGCCCTTGGTCCTGTGAAGGCTCAATGCCCCTTGCAGGGGAATGCCAGGGCAGGGAGATGGGAGGGAGTGGGTGGGGGAACACTCTCATAGAGGCAGGGAGAGGCAGAAAAGGATAGGGGGATTCCAGAGGGGAAATCGGGCAAGGGGAATAACATTTGAAATGTGAGTAAATAAAATACCCAATTAAAAAAAGAATATTAAGTGAAAACAAATGTCAACAAACAGAGACTTTGTATCTATGGAATGGGCACTTAAAGTCAGTACTAATAGGGAAATCGGTAGATGTAATGTTCACGTTGCTTATGGAATTACCAATAATTTTTAGAAAACACAATTTTACACATATCAAAGCTTTTGATTGTGAAAATTTGCCAGTCATAATTAATGTTTGGTTAATTTAAGAACAATTTATTGGAGTTGTCTATAGCCACTAAAATGGTGATGAAGACAAACAGGTATAGTTACAGCCCTTGGGAGGTGAGGCCAGGAGGATCAGGTGCTCAAGAGGGACCTCCACAGCCTGCAAGTGTGAAGCCAGCCTAGTCTCCATAAACTTCTTCTGCTAAAATCAAAACCCAAGATGATGCATATCTGTCCTCAGCAACATGAATGGAAAGGTATGTGAGAAAAGCCCTTGCAAAACATTACCTTTGTGGAATTATAATTAGATATGTGCATAGCACCCAGTGTGTTAACCATGATCATGTCCAGGTGGCCGACACGGGAATGTAATTTAATTTTTGATGCTTCTACTCTGAGATGACTAATTGTGACAAAATTTACAGCTGCATGTGGAAATCAGACCTAGCATCTGTAACCCAACTGCACACTGCCCAGTTAAGGGTGGTGGCCTTGAGACTTGATTGACTTCCAACTCACAGGCTATAACCAATTGAACAAGGCATTCAGTAATGCTCAGCTTTAAGAAAGAAAACTCAAAATTAAGAGGGTGCGAGCAACAGCAAGGGCCTGGTGTCTTCCAGTCCGTCTCGCAGACACTCAGCCTTCAGGTGGTTTGTGGTCACAAGTGAATTAAAGGTTCACCAGGTTTCCTAGGTAGCCATCCAACTCCTCCCCAAAGGGGCAGAGCCAGCACTCAGGTTTGAACATAACCCAGCTTATCAGATGGATGACACTCATGACGGAATAAGCTCCTGGACAGTACCATGCAGGTGTTTTATCTGACTCCTAACCTGGGGTAGACTCTAGTTCATCTTGACTTATGGAAAGCTAAAGACCTAAATATGCATTGAGTCAATATTTCAAGGGTTCAAATCTTCATAAGTCTCTGGAGGAAAAAAAATCCTAATCACACTGCGTGTACTTTGTTTGTGGAGTCACTAATGTCCTTTGAAAAGCCAAGCAAGTTTCAGTGCACACTTCATCTGGAAGCACTGTAGTGCGGCTAGACCGTGGGGCCACCTTTCTGTTCTCACAAGAATACTTTTCCATCCTGCCACTGACTTGAGCACCTGGCTTACTCTGCCTGCTTCTGTAAACCCTTCCCACTAAACAGAATCCGTCTAAGTCTGTGTCCCTACAATTCTCTGCTCCTGCTCTGTGTTGGAAGACTTTTTCATTGTCGCATCATCTCAGCCTGGCATAGAGCTTCACCAAGGTTTATTTTGCAAACAGGGGAGGATAACAGTAAAGATAATTGTATAGTATGAGAAATAATGTGGACACAAGAGGGAAGATTTGAGGAGGATACTGCTGGGTTGTGTTATTGTACACTCACTCACACACACACACACACACACACACGTGGACACACATGGTGGGAGGCAGTGTCTTGTATATCACACTCTCCTGTTTCCCCTCTAAATGATGTGGCTGTAATGTACACTAGTTTACAAGACTTCACAGTCATTTCTGTTAAATCGTGTCATAAAAAAAGAAAGAACAAGACCAAACCAAACCACGGTAAGTTTGTACTTTCAGGCTTCTGCACTCATTGTTTGGACAATGTTTCTACTTCGATAAGAATGAGAATAATAAGATTAGGTCCAGGGAGATGATATGTTTAGCAGGGGTCTGGGGCATCGCTTAATGAGGAAGCAGGGGAGGAGGAGATAGAAATATGCAGTTGTTTGTTTTTGTGATTTTTGGCAAACATTCTATCAGTAATACTAGTAACACCATTTCTGTAAAAGAACTCCATGGCTGTGGCTCAAATCAGTTTGTATAGGAACCTTACAGGGTGTGTAGGTCCTGGCAGCAAGTGCTTGTGCATTCATAACCATAGCAACAGCTGAGGGAAGCCTCTAAACTGTGTGTTACCCAGAAATACTGCCTCTGGCCATGGTAGAATCCACTCTCTAATTCGCAGGGGAAACTGCTGATGCTACTCTTTTAATTTGCAAAGTACATTTCTCTGGATGATGGTGATGAGATTTAAAATAACCAGTTCGAAGCTGGAAAAAATGCAAATAAGAAAAAGCAAAACCAAGTGTAGCTTTTCTCTCTAGTCATCTCTGAAAAACCAGCCCTCCCAGAAAGCAGCTACAAAGGGTGATATCACAGTGTCAAAAACTGGTGTCATATATTATCTAATCTGAACCAAATTTAGTGTATTCAAGTGTATTCAGTTTAGTACCACTAATAACTAAAAGGTAAGAAAATGGTGCTAGTACTTACAATAAATGCATTTTTCTAGCCACTAAAGAAGTATTATTTTTAGGGGTAAGAAAAGATACAGTAAGCAAACAGAAACTTTTACAAAGTGCTGGAGGACCCCAAACATGGGAAACACGAACCCCATCGACATGGAATTTTAAAGATGGCTGAAGTGTAACGGGTGTTTTAGATGGCATGGCTTATTTACATGCATATAAAGTAGAATATGTAATGTTGAAATGATTTACCTAGTAAAAATAGTTTATACACTAATCTTTCTATTCATATTACAGATCTTCATTCTAACCACAAGATGCATATTATACTTAACTAAAAGAAAATATGAATTTTCACATTCGTAAGATAAAACATATCAAAAGACTAAAGTCAACTGTGCCCATCTTCACACTGAAAATTCATTGATGAATTTTTTAAGTGCTCTATTTAATTAATAGAACAAATATTATGAAAATTAATTACAGAAACAAAGTGTTTCTCCATAAAAATTAAGTTGTGTGGTAGACATCTTTCCATAACTACAATGAGATACCTGAGAAAATTAGTTTATGAAAAAAGAAATGGTTTATTTTTTCTCATTATGTGGGTCATTTTGGCCCATGGCGTGTTGGCCCATTGCTTGGACGTAGGTGAGGAAGTACATTATGGAAGAAGTGATTTATAGAGCAAAGACGCCAACCTTATCAGCCAGGAAGCAAAGCAGCAAGAGTAAGAGGCTGGCATTCAGCAATCCTTTCCACACACCCTCCCAATGTCTAAGGAACATACTGTCTGGCCTAGCACACTAGAGGTTTGACCATGCCAGAAAATTCTTTCCCTGGGGATGAATCCTTTAACACATTGTCCCTTGAAAGGTACTCAAGGTCCAGAGTCCAGCAAGCAGCTCCTTAGTAGTACCACATGGCTGTTGTTCATGCATTATTATAAATAAATGGAAGCCCATGGGATGGAGCCTCTGATAATATCATCAAAATCCACTCACTGCTCATTTGTGAGAGATTTAAAGGGTTAAACTCAGAGGTTGACTGAATATCCAGTATTCCTTGTATATGTACATGAACAGTCCCAGGCAAGACTATTATCTGCTCATGTTTTCTCTTTATATCTTGAAAAACCCTGAGGACATCTGGCAGCCCTACTCTCTGCCTAAAAATGATACTTGACCGGAGCTGACACAGAGAGCAGATTGGATCCCATCAGGAGGAAGCAAAACTTCTGGGGTTTCCTAGCCATTTAAGCTAAATAGTTTTCTCACTAGTGAGCTGGGATATTGTGTAGATCTCAAATATCTCACGTGGTAGGAATTGTTTCTATTTTATGAACTACCATTTTAGTTAGACATGGAAGGCAGAAGGTATCAGAGAAAGAGAGAAGGGACATGGTTGCTATAGCCACATATCTATGTCATATATGTATGGGTGAGAAGAAAACAACTCCGAAATACTGAAATTCTTCCTTTTCTGAAATCCATATAACTTTCTGATCTTTTCTGGACAGCATCCTTCTCTTTGGCTTGCACAGATTCTTCTGCTTAGTTCCTGAACAGAAGATGACTTTTCCAGGGCTAACAGACACACAAACGTCAGAGACACCCCCACACTTATTTGCTTAGAAATTTCACTATTTGAATTAGAGTTATAGAAATACATGTACTGTGTAAAGTCCTGAAATGTGAACATCTCTTTGTGTACAGCTGTCTGAAAACAGTATTTCTGTGCTAAAACGAACACCAAGTTTGCTCCTTTTCTGCTGATTTCTCTAGTATTCTAGTGAGTTTTGAAAACTCTAATAAACCTGTAGTTTAGTACCTTAGAAATTCAACAACAAAAGACTGGAAGGAACTAGACAGCGCTGAGCTATGAGACACCTTGGATCTCCTCCAGGTCACACCCAGAGTAGATATATTGGAGGAAAGAGAGCTATCTCCCTCCAAAGAACTATGTGTACAACAAGTACCCAGTCCCCACCAAAACATAAGGTTGATGTGTGGTTCTGGTGCCACACAGCACAAAAGATACAGCTTGGGGTATAAGTATGTGTAACAGCTACCCAAAACTTGGAGTATTTGCAAGCTTCATGGAGAGTAGAAAAAGCATAAGGATAAAGACATTCCATATAAGGGAATATGGATATATTAAGGGATATAATATAAGGGATATACAACATTAAAAATGCTCCTGCTTCATCGTGGACTGCTCTTCCGTGGTACCCGAGTTTGGCTCCATCAGCTCACAGTACCGACGGTGCTAAGGAATCCAGTGCCTCTGGCCTCCACAGGCACCCCCACTCCTGTACACAGAGACACATACCTCTCACATACACATAATTAAAAATGGTTTTTAAAAAAATATCCCTTCTCAGAAGGATTGTGGACCCTGAAGGGGATAGGAACCCCACAGGAAGGCCAACAGAATCAGATAACCTGGACCCCTGGCGTCCTCAGAGACTGAAGCACCAATCACAGTGCATGCACAGGATGGACCTAGGCCTCCCCACACATATGTAGCAGATGTGCAGCTTTGTCCTCATGTGGGTCCCAAACAACTGGAGCTGGGGCTATCTCAAAAGCTGTTGCCTGTAGTGGGATATTTTCTTCTACCTGGGCGGCCTTGTCTGGCCTCAATGGGACAGAATGCTCTTCGCCTCACAGAGACTTGAAGTGCCAGGATGGGGGAATACTGGAGGGGGAATCCCATCAGCTCAGAGAAGAAGGGGAGGGGCATAGGGAAGATTTGCGGCAGGGGGTAACCAGGAGGGGGAAGTGAGCAGGATGTAAAGTGAATATGTGAAAAATAAAGTCAAACCAAAAATAACTTACCTGCACAAGCCTACGCTCTATCACAGAGGTTTGCAAAGATGGACAATTTTGAGGGGCAATTTTCTGCCTAAGATAGTTTGGAAGAGTTGGAGGCATCTGAAGAAAGTAAGAATTGGGGTGAGTGGAGATAAAACAGTAGTGAAAAATCAACTGACCGACACCTGGTGTGGAAAAAGAAGATTAAGATAAAGACAAGGAATTTGAGCCAAGCAACCTTGGAATCGATTGAGAAATGTCAACAGCAAAAGGTCTCTGATAACAATGTGCCGAAAAATCCAGGGAGCTGGATGCTTAGAAGAACACATTGCTGTAGACTCGTCGCTGACAGCATTGCTCCATACAGCCGGGGAGAGAGAAGTCAATAGTACTCTCACCCAATGGTGAACCATCTGAGATACAGTAATGACTGGTCTCAAAGTACATCCTCACTGGGACAATAGTCACACACCTGTTCCATAACTGACCACTTTCTGATTGGACGTAAATAAAATACAACTCATGCCCAATATTGGAGCCAATAAGGGACCAAAGCCCATGACTAGCTAAATCCAAGGCCCTAGGAAGAACCTAAAACTATTATTCTGCTGAATGGACAAAATCACCCCCTAAGTTTTATCTTTATATCCATGGATCAGATCACCTCTCATCCCTATCAGTATGCAGTAGATGGTGATCAGTAGAGATCCCCACAAACAGTCAGCATGCAGAGAATAAGAGAACGTGAAATCTGTACTGGTAAATGAGACATCTGTGTTACACCCCTTGCCACAAAACCTTGGGGATCATCAGAGAAGAGGGGAGAAGAAGATTCTAAGAGCCAGAAGAATTTCTGGCTTTTCCATGAAGAAGTATTTGCTGGACATGATATGGCTACTACACACATGAACTCAGAGTCTGTGGCTGCATAAATAAGATGTGCACCAGATCAGGCCAACCAAATTCCAGGCAAGGATGAGGAAGGGCTCACGAAATCCCACCCCTCACCGAGGAGCTATTGGACTCTGAGAAAGGAGAGTCACTTTTCTTCAGGGAGGTGGTTTCTGGAAGGCTCCATGCTCCAGGCGATGGCTCTGCATCCATGCACATACAGGCAACGTAGACTCTGTGGACTGAACAAGCAAGCAAGCACACAAATGAACACATGACGTTCTGAGGGGAAAATGCTAGGGAGACAGAAAGAGAAAGTAGAGAGGAGAAATGAGAGACTGATTATATCAAAATATTTGATATGCATGTATGAACATTTTCAAGCAATAAAAAAGAAGAATCTACTCCTAGTTTCGGGAAATTGGCATTTTAATGTCACATAGTCACTCTATTATATATACTTTGTTTGCCATGTTCCTGGAGAAGACAAAGTATTGGTCACTGAGGGAAAAAATATCCTGTTGATATATGGGTGCAACACGCACGTAAGAGATTAACGTAAGCCACACTGTACCATAAGAAATAAAAAGTCATCCATATTCTAACTGGGAGATTATGCCTAAAGCCAAATATAAGGAATCAATTTTTAGTGTGTTTTTTTCTCAAAAGATTCTTTGCAAAACAATATTTCACTGTACCTGATTATTTAAGGAGATCTTATAGAAATTAAATCTCAGGTTATAAGTGAAATATCAATTAACATAAGAATCAATTTAATGGTAATTTAAATAGCTAACTGTTATAATTTTTGCATAATGATGTGGCCTCTGGGCTTGAAGTCCTAATCATGTCTAATTAATTTAAAGGATGTTACTTTTTATTATCATTGAAATTTCTGACAGGTGATAAAACATTTAGGGTTGCCATCCCAAACTTTCTACATCAGCTTTACTGTAAGTTGACAAGCCACTGATCATCCCTTTGAAAATGGACATTTAGGGGAAAAAAAGAAAAAGAAAAAAATTTTAAATACACTTTCAAATTACTGCATAGAACTGCCATTTCACCACCAAAACGAAAGCAATGCTATTCACTAAAATAATAAAAGAGTTGGCATTTTATCTTAGCGATCTCAATAGCTATAATCAACCTTCACAGGGAATAATTGATTTCAATTTCGGGAAAATAATCTTTACAACCTCTTAGGTTTCAATAGTATCTAAACCAAAAACATGAAAACACTTCCCACTGCTGATATTTGAGGAAGCTTGATCTTTGGGGGTTCTGATAGCAAATAAATGTAACTGCAAGAGGATTACCTAGAGGGTCTGTCGGCTCTTTAAAACAGAGCATTAAAACATATACTATTTAAAGCATTTGCTGAAATGTAAAATAGTGTGAGGGAAATGATTCTTTGGAGATTACAGACTCTATGCCTGTACAGACACCAAACTATGCACAGGAAGTTAAGACAGATAAGTAGAAAGCAGATACAGAGTAACATGCAATCCAAGCAATGATGGAAAGTGGAAGACTCCAGCCTGCATGACCCCAAGATCTGCACTACAGTTCTGGTCTTTTAAAGAGGAAGAAAAGAATTATTTTACAAATCCCCAGGAGGGATTTTATGTAAGATAAGTGCAGTCAGAAAACAGAGTGATGGAGAAGTAGCTATAATCTGAAGGTCAGCCTGCCAGGCAGCATTTGTTAGGATGTGGATACAGCCTGGAAGGAAGGGGAGAGGAAGGCAGCCCACAGAGGCAGCACAGGAAAGCAGTTGGGAATCGGGGCTTGTGTCCTGGCTATGGAGCCTTCAGCCGGTTATTCAACCTTTTTGTTCCAGTTACCTGCTCTGTAAGACAGGAATGATGGCAGCACCTACTCAGGTGGTACATAGAATTAAATGAGTGCCTCAGGACAGCACTGGACACACAATAAGATACAAGTATGTAATATATAGTAACATTGTAACAATATAGTAATAGCACACCCATCCGCACAAGCACAGACACAGAGACAGACAGACAGAGAGAGAGAGAGAAAGAGAGAGAGAGAGAGAGAGAGAGAGAGAGAGAGAGAGAGAGGAGAGAGAGGAGGGGACAGAGGTAGAAGGATGGAGTGAGGGAGGAATGGAGGGAAGGAGGGAAGGAATCAGAGACAGAGAAGAGAGAGAGAGGAGACAGAGACAGAAAGCGAGGGAGAGAGACTTTAGGGTGAATGAAAACAAACTTTCAATACCATGGTCACTACTTCTCTGTTCATCAGATAGGGATGACATCGTTGTCCAGTTGTGCTATTGTAAGAAAATACCATGGGTGAGTGACATAGAAAGAGTAGCACTTGATCTCTCCTCAGTGCTGGTCCTTCAAAGTCACCATCGGGGATCTTTGTAGCTTTGGAGGCTGTTGATAGAGCTCTCTCTTGAAATGATAGCGTTGTGCTGTGTCTTCGTATGGTAGAGGGGTGGAAATGTGACAAGGGCTTGACTTGTCCACCCCCACACTTTTACAATGTACTAATCATCCAGGAGCAAGAGCTCTCATGACTTTCACCCCTAAACACTCTCCAGTCCTTAATATTACCTCAATGGGAGTAAGAATTGTGGGGCTTTCAGACTCTAGTCATGATATTATATAATTCATGTAGCTTCCATTTGTCTGTGAAGATCAGAATCAAATACAGAGTGTTATGCATCCCTGTCAATTCAGACCATGAATGCAGTGTTTTCTGATGTCCAAGCCATCATTTAAACATGAGTACTGTAAAGCCAATCAAGTTATGGGGCTGGAGAGATGGCACGACACTTCAGAGCACCTTGTGCTTTTACAGAGTACATGGCTGCAATTCCCAGAGCTCCTTGATGGTTCCCAAATATCTATAACACCAGTCCCATGGGATCTGACACCCCAGGACCAGATGCATCCTGGGCACTAGACATATATGTGATGCGAGGATTTACATGCAAGAAAAACAGTCACAGACAGAAACAATATATTTTAAAAATAAAAACTAATGATAATACAAGTTATGCATTTCCAATATACAATAGCACAGGGTAAACAATTCTATTCCAAAATGGAGCAATTGGGGCACAGTGTGGAAAGACTGGTCCAGAGCAACACAGAAACCTAGAGAGGAAAACACCAAATTCCATCATTCTATACACAACATCTGGGGTCTATGGTGGAATCAAGGCCTCCCTCCTCTTCATCTTTGCTACTTACAGTAAACGTAGCCTCTCATATAAGTACAGCTCTACTCTGTCACTGCAGCTCTCACAAATACCTCACAGTTTTGTTGCAACTTGGGATCACCTTCTCAGCTGCTTGCAATGGTCTCTCAAGGCCTGCTTTCACGGAATCCAATAATCCAAATTCTGGCTGGTCTCGGTAGTTTGCTAGAACCTTGACTTAACCCTCCATGAGCCCAACTCTTTCATGCTGCCTAACCAGTACCATTTGGATGATGCTGCCAAGTTCCACTGCCAACTTGAGATATTACCTGCTCCACCCAAACCCTTAATTGGACCTCTAGTATTCTTACTCCTTTCAGCATTCTGATATTCCACCACTGCCACCAACCCACTGAAATTACACAGATGACTGTGTTCCAAGGACTTTGTGGTCTGCAGCTCCCAGCTCTCCAGCACTCTTCTATTCTGGCTCCAAAAGCCTATTGATCACATAATCAAGTTGATCACATCAGCAGCCTGACCCTGGTATTGCTTTTCTACATGTTGCTTTCATGGGTGCTGGGACAAAAGCAGCTTAGGATAGGAAGGGCTTATTTTGGCCCTTCATCACAACAAGGGAGACAGTAGCAGGTATGTGAAGAAGCTAGGTCACATGGTGTCTACAACCAGAAAGCAATGAAATGAACATTATTGCTCAGGTATTTTTCTCCTTCTTATTCAATATTAGACCCAAGCCCATGACACAGTACTGTCCACATTCATAGTGGGTCCTCCCAGTGTTATCAGAAGTATTGGGACCACTTTGTGTTTGATAGCTGGTGAAATTAGGGTCCCCTTTGGAGGTTCTTAGTTTCACTGATAAAATAATTGAAGAACAGACTTAAATGGAAATTTCAGAACAATTGTATAAGAATTAAAAAAAAAATAAACCCTCTGGGTAGTTAAGCTATAAACTGCAACAGTCACCTGAAAGGGGACAGAAGAACCAAGGAAAGCTTAGCTTTTTATTATTCATTAAGCAGGGATGTAGGTCAGACACTCAGTGGACATGCAGATTCATGATGGAGAGGAGGGCTTTATGGACAAAAGCTTCTTCAGAGAGAGAATGCCTGAGTATCGGAAAGAGCATACATGGATCCTGGATGCAGGAAAGAGGCAGACGAACGAAAAGGAAAAATGGTACCTTTCTGAGTCCTGACAGACTGAACCTCATAGGGACAGAGTTAGGCAATGGAGATTCTGCAAAGGAAAAGGAATCCGTCTCTAATGACTCCTTAGCTTGCTTTACACAGACCCTCATTTTATGGTAATTGAGGTGGTCATACTCTGTAAGTCTTCCTTCATGTGTTCATGAGTGTCCTTGATGTGGCTGACATCTGTAGGGCCAGAGGGTATCCTTAGGCTTCTAGGAAAGAAAGTTGTCAATGGTCTTATCCAGCTGTGGAGCCTTTCACTGCAATGCCAACCTTCTAGGCAACATGTGGCCTCTAGAGAAATAGAGAAATGACTCTTATGGGGTAGCATCCATTAAAGGAATAATTATTCCACTTATATCTTTAGCATAGTTTAAAATAAGGCTGTCTTCCTAGGGGTGGGCGTCCTTCCTGGAGAATGGTTCTTTGACCAGATGACTGACCTGCCCTTGTGCAATGCTAAGTCTCCACCAAGACTAGGCATTCTACTCTCTTGACTAAGACTTTCCCCATCATGTGCCTTTGTTGCTACTCTAAATGCATTCTTGTTAAACCTCTCTGTAAATGACCTCACAGAAATGTCACCTTAAATTTCGTCAAATCGACAATCATGATAAACCATCAAATACTTACAGTGAAAAAGTCACAATCATGAAGGAAAATAAGCAATGGTGACTTAGGTCTTAGACATTTCAGAGGACAACAATTTCCTTTGTAGAATAAGAGCTCCTATAACTCCTTCAGAGACAACAGGACAAGCTTCATAAGAACACATCAAGCAAGTCTTACAGAGTATATCTACCCCAATTACCATAAAATGAGGAACTGTGTAAAGTAAGTTAAGGAGTGCCTTTAGAAACCTGCTTTTTTTGGGGAAGCCAATTAAAAATTATAATTAAAAAAGAAAAAGAAATGAGTTTGAATTGAAGCTTCCCTAAGTGGGTGGATAATGTTGTTCCTCAAGGTCACAGGTTAATCAATGCACAGTCCAGCACTTGGAGAGGTATAGCTCCCTGTGAGTTGTTAGTCACAGAGACAACACAGGCCATAGGCATTACTTTTGATTGTCCACTGCGAAGACATGGAGAGCTCCTACTGCTGAAGATATCACACACTTCAGGTGGAAAAATTCAACTGAAATTCAGGTAGGCATTTCTTCCCTGTCAGCTGACATCTGTAGGGCCAGAGGGTACTCTGTAGGCTGCTAGGGAAGAGTGTCATCAATCTTCTTACCACCTGTGGAGCCTTTATTCTGCAGTACCAACCTTCCAGGCAAGATGTGGCCTCTGATAAAATAGGAATGACTCTTACAGGGTAACCAACTCAAACTGGGTTCTGGTTGGATTTGAGGCATGTGTCACTGGATATCATTCCTAACACTGTAAGCCTCATGGAAAGTTCATGGTTGGGGACTTAATGGGCTCTCATATAGAACATATAAATGAAGTTTTCTAAATGAACAAGCTGTTTAACTGATTTCTAAATGTTTGCGGTTTTCTCTGTGGACTAGTACATCTCTTAGCAGTAGTAAGAGAAGTATCTTTTTTGAAGTGGGCAATACTGATGCAAGAAATTCTCTCTCTCTCTCTCTCTCTTCTTCTTCTTCTTCTTCTCTCTCTCTCTGGTGTGTGTGTGTGTGTGTGTGTGTGTGTGTGTGTGTGTGTGTGTGAGTGAGAGAGAGAGAGAGAGAGAGAGAGAGAGAGAGAGAGAGAGTGTATTAAAGGTATAGGTCTTTCTGGACAAACAAATGGTTTTAGTCGAGTTGCTTTCCCCGTGCCCCAGATATGGTATGAACCACCAGTGGACTGCCAATAGGACTTCAAATGTTTTTGTTAAAATAAACTCCAAAGTGGTAGTTTTCAAAAGTTGCTGCTCAAAAAACTCATGCCGGGAATATATAAAAACCTCCAATGCCTGCATCATACCTTGGACTTTTTAAATGTTAAATTTGAAATTCTGGTATTCATAGAAGACCTCATACCAATATTATCCAAACTATTCCACAAAATTGAAACAGATGGAGCCCTACCGAATTCCTTCTACGAAGCCACAATTACTCTTATACCTAAACCACACAAAGACACAACAAAGAAAGAGAACTTCAGACCAATTTCCCTGATGAATATCGATGCAAAAATACTCAATAAAATTCTGGCAAACCGAATTCAAGAGCACATCAAAACAATCATCCACCATGATCAAGTAGGCTTCATCCCAGGCATGCAGGGATGGTTTAATATACGGAAAACCATCAACGTGATCCATTATATAAACAAACTGAAAGAACAGAACCACATGATCATTTCATTAGATGCTGAGAAAGCATTTGACAAAATTCAACACCCCTTCATGATAAAAGTCTTGGAAAGAATAGGAATTCAAGGCCCATACCTAAACATAGTAAAAGCCATATACAGCAAACCAGTTGCTAACATTAAACTAAATGGAGAGAAACTTGAAGCAATCCCACTAAAATCAGGGACTAGACAAGGCTGCCCACTCTCTCCCTACTTATTCAATATAGTTCTTGAAGTTCTAGCCAGAGCAATCAGACAACAAAAGGAGATCAAAGGGATACAGATCGGAAAAGAAGAGGTCAAAATATCACTATTTGCAGATGACATGATAGTATATTTAAGTGATCCCAAAAGTTCCACCAGAGAACTACTAAAGCTGATAAACAACTTCAGCAAAGTGGCTGGGTATAAAATTAACTCAAATAAATCAGTTGCCTTCCTCTATACAAAGGAGAAACAAGCCGAGAAAGAAATTAGGGAAACGACACCCTTCATAATAGACCCAAATAATATAAAGTACCTCGGTGTGACTTTAACCAAGCAAGTAAAAGATCTGTACAATAAGAACTTCAAGACACTGAGGAAAGAAATTGAAGAAGACCTCAGAAGATGGAAAGATCTCCCATGCTCATGGATTGGCAGGATTAATATAGTAAAAATGGCCATTTTACCAAAAGCAATCTACAGATTCAATGCAATCCCCATCAAAATACCACTCCAATTCTTCAAAGAGTTAGACAGAACAATTTGCAAATTCATCTGGAATAACAAAAAACCCAGGATAGCTAAAGCTATCCTCAACAATAAAAGGACTTCAGGGGGAATCACTATCCCTGAACTCAAGCAGTATTACAGAGCAATAGTGATAAAAACTGCATGGTATTGGTACAGAGACAGACAGATAGACCAATGGAATAGAATTGAAGACCCAGAAATGAACCCACACACCTATGGTCACTTGACTTTTGACAAAGGAGCCAAAACCATCCAATGGAAAAAAGATAGCATTTTCAGCAAATGGTGCTGGTTCAACTGGAGGGCAACATGTAGAAGAATGCAGATCGATCCATGCTTATCACCCTGTACAAAGCTTAAGTCCAAGTGGATCAAGGACCTCCACATCAAACCAGACACACTCAAACTAATAGAAGAAAAACTAGGGAAGCATCTGGAACACATAGGCACTGGAAAAAATTTCCTGAACAAAACACCAATGGCTTATGCTCTAAGATCAAGAATCGACAAATGGGATCTCATAAAACTGCAAAGCTTCTGTAAGGCAAAGGACACTGTGGTTAGGACAAAACGGCAACCAACAGATTGGGAAAAGATCTTTACCAATCCTACAACAGATAGAGGCCTTATATCCAAAATATACAAAGAACTCAAGAAGTTAGACCGCAGGGAAACAAATAACCCTATTAAAAATGGGGTTCAGAGCTAAACAAAGAATTCACAGCTGAGGAATGCCGAATGGCTGAGAAACACCTAAAGAAATGTTCAACATCTTTAGTCATAAGGGAAATGCAAATCAAAACAACCCTGAGATTTCACCTCACACCAGTGCGATTGGCTAAGATCAAAAACTCAGGTGACAGCAGATGCTGGCGAGGATGTGGAGAAAGAGGAACACTCCTCCATTGTTGGTGGGATTGCAGACTGGTAAAATCATTCGGGAAATCAGTCTGGAGGTTCCTCAGAAAATTGGACATTGAACTGCCTGAGGATCCAGCTATACCTCTCTTGGGCATATACCCAAAAGATGCCTCAACATATAAAAGAGACACGTGCTCCACTATGTTCATCGCAGCCTTATTTATAATAGCCAGTAGCTGGAAAGAACCCAGATGCCCTTCAACAGAGGAATGGATACAGAAAATGTGGTACATCTACACAATGGAATATTACTCAGCTATCAAAAACAACGAGTTTATGAAATTCGTAGGCAAATGGTTGGAACTGGAAAATATCATCCTGAGTGAGCTAACCCAATCACAGAAAGACATACATGGTATGCACTCATTGATAAGTGGCTATTAGCCCAAATGCTTGAATTACCCTAGATCCCTAGAACAAACGAAACTCAAGACGGATGATCAAAATGTGAATGCTTCACTCCTTCTTTAAATGAGGAAAAAGAATACCCTTGGCAGGGAAGGGAGAGGCAAAGATTAAAACAGAGACTGGAGGAACACCCATTCAGAGCCTGCCCCACATGTGGCCCATACATATACAGCCACCCAATTAGACAAGATGGATGAAGCAAAGAAGTGCAGACCGACAGGAGCCGGATGTAGATCGCTCCTGAGAGACACAGCCAGAATACAGCAAATACAGAGGCGAATGCCAGCAGCAAACCACTGAACTGAGAATAGGTCCCCTATTGAAGGAATCAGAGAAAGAACTGGAAGAGCTTGAAGGGGCTCGAGACCCCAAAAGTACAACAATGCCAAGCAACCAGAGCTTCCAGGGACTAAGCCACTACCTAAAGACTATACATGGACTGACCCTGGACTCTGACCCCATAGGTAGCAATGAATATCCTAGTAAGAGCACCAGTGGAAGGGGAAGCCCTGGGTCCTGCTAAGACTGAACCCCCAGTGAACTAGTCTATGGGGGGAGGGCGGCAATGGGGGGAGGGTTGGGAGGGGAACACCCATAAGGAAGGGGAGGGGGGAGGGGTATGTTTGCCCGGAAACCGGGAAAGGGAATAACACTCGAAATGTATATAAGAAATACTCAAGTTAATAAAAATAAAAAAAAAACAAAAAACAAAAAACAAAAAAAAACAAAAAAAAGTAATTCTGGTATTTCTTTTACTGTTTATTGTAATGTTAAGTGCTGGTCTCCAAGATTTGGAGTCTTCACTAGCCTGAGGGACCCTGCCTTTAGTTGATTCTGATTGGTAAATAAAGATTCCAGCACCCAATAGCTGGGGAGAAGAGACATAGGCAGGGTTTAGGTTTCCCAGACTTGAGACCTCTCCTTGTGAGGAGAGGAAAAAGAGCAGGGAGAAGGGAGCCTCAATGAGGGAGTAACAATGTGTAGGAGAGCAGAGAGAGGAGAGTGGCCATGGGATAGGGAAGCAAAGAGAGTTCTCATGGGCTAGGAGCCAAGACGGATCCCCAATTTGGTTAAGAGCAACGAAGACGGAACATAGTAAGTAATAATTTGCCTTGTAGATAGGAGGTAGATTCTAACAGCATGGAGGGTGGGCAGTTGCCCAAATACAGTGCTGCTTAAGGCATATTTAAAACTATAAAAGGCCGTGCGTGAGTCTTTTATTCAGGAACATAAGTGGTATAAGGTGGGAGTAACTCCATGATGGGATTTTTCTTTAATTTTTTACAACAGTGGTATAGGGTTTTCCTTTTAATCGTCAGGTGACTTCTACAGGCAGACAACTTTCACTTGAGTTCTAAAGTGATAAGTGGTTCCTCTCTTCCCATTTAGTATGCTCATGAGCTATGTTCTTTACCCAAGAACAGTGAAGGTCATTTGTCAAATACCCTGCGGAAGCTCAGCATCACTTGCAGCAGTGGTCTTCATACTTTAATAATCATGACTGCTTGTTAAGATGAAGAGTCTAGCATCCATTAAACAGGAGGAGGCATTGGAGGCCTCAGAGTCTAGTAGTCGGCCCAGGTTATAGCAATGAAGCTTATTTTGAGAAAGCACTGATGTTCACTTTAAAAGTCAAATCCCTTTGGAGAGCGTTGTAGTCGAAGGCTATTAAGGTAGAGAGGGTTAATTTTCTTTGAGAAATGTGTGCTAGCAGATTGCTTATAGCATAGTTAATGACCATATAACGGTGTGTACGGGAACAACCTCAGTTGGAGTCAGTGGGTTATCAAAAAAGGTCATGACCTGGGAGGGACACATGGGAGGAGTCTGGGTAGAGTTGGGCAGGAGTATTAAGAAATACTCATATATATTATTTTATAAATATGTAATAAGACATGTTCTATTGCTAACTATCTTACATAGCATAGTTTTCTGTATCTCCTCTAGTTTGCTCTCTTTACAGAACCCCATGGTTCAGTGATTCTAAGCTTACTGGTTTGTTTGTTGCCCCATCCACCCTGAGTATCCTTGGGCAGCTCATTTAACTTCTCTCAGCCTTTCTTCCTCCTCTGTAAAATGGGGATATAATATACGTCCTCAGGGTCATTTGACAATTAATTGAAATCATACATCGGATAAGGTCTAGCTCTGGTTTGTCCAAAGGAAAGGTTAAATACTCATGCATTCATTAATTCTACACCCTGAAGAGGTAAAAAGGCCAGGCAGAGCTAGCTATTCAGTACTAAATAAATACTGACAGCAGAGCTACTGCCTGAAGCCAGGAATGACAATCCTATGACACTAGAGTGAGCATATTTGCAATATGAAAAAATGTGTTGGGGGGAGAAATTGCCATACTCTTAGGATTTCACAGGCCACCCATCAAATGCACTAAAGAAAAAAAATAATCCTTCCAAAAAATAGGATGCCTGATCTCCTTAGCTCCAAGGCAGCTTATTCAAGAGTGAAGTTTTAAGACTGAATAAATAAATTCCCATATTAAACACTAGGTTAAATACAATCTCTGGCCTAAAGGTCCTTGCAATCTAAAGGAAACAGCATACACAGATGGACACTTGGAAAAGCAATTTATAAAGTTATTTTTTAAAGCTTTGTTATTTTCTCAGTGGGTCCAATATTTGTCACTGATTAAAAAAAAAAAAGGAGGGGGAAAAGTAAACGGCCAGGGTTAAGTTTGCTTTCCATTCTTAAAAATCTCAAATACATATTTAGTTTCATCTGACACTTACTAACACTAGTTTATTACTATTTACTAGTTGATTGACCTCAATAAATCAGGGTTTCATGTTAGTAATAGTGGTGGTGGTAGTGGTAAAGATGATGATGATGATGGTGGTGATGATGATGATGATGATGATGATGATGATGATGATGATGTGGTGGTGGTGGTGGTGGTGGTGGTGGTGGTGGTGGTGGTGGTGGTGGTGGTGATGGTGAGGTGATGGTGATGGTGATGATGATATGGATGCTGGCAGAGCTGAAAATTTTTAAGCATGCAATATGTGCTTGAAATGCATTATATAATATCCAAAGCCACAGTTGGAAATTAATATTAGCTTTGACTTGTCAGATGAGAAATTCAAAACAAATGTAGCTTGCCCATTTCCTTCTGGTATCGTTTCAGGTTGGCATCCCGAGCTCTGTTTTCAAGTATGGCATCTCTTGCAAAAATGGCTTTACTACAAAGTTGCTTTGGGAAAGGCAGCTTCTACTCATAAGAGGAAATGACTTCTCAAATGTGGAGACCTAATATTAGCCGAAGGCACAGGTCTGTCAGTTGGCCTAATGTGCTACAGTCCCCACTGTAGACGAGTTACATGTCTGCCATCACCCCCCCCCCCAACAGTTCATCACATACACGGTCTGTTAAAACAGAGGCAGATCCATGACTCCTTGAGATAGAGTTTAAGTTAGCTGAGATAATTTGAAGCTGATCAGGAGTAGGAGTAAGTTAAACTAGTAATGATTCATCTTTCTCTTAATAACTAATGAAGAATGACATGTGACAATTCAACAGTTCTGCAGGGCTATTATAGGAAATGACAGTGTCTTTCTTGTATTGTTGTGTTTTGTGCTGTTCTTTGAAAAAACTTGTCACCGTGAAAATGGTCACTGAACAGATAATTTTTTCAAAAGAATTAATTTCAGAGTAGTTTGTTCCTATTATTTATGGTAATAGACAGGAAGTACAGGATGGCCCTAATATTTAATATAAATACCATAAAACTTGTCAAAGGAATGTGCTTATATCAGTAGCCACAGAAAATCTGTTAACTTCTCTTCTCATGCATATGACAATGTCTGAAACATATAAGGAAGAGAATATATTGTACCAGAGGAAGAATCTCTCAGATTATTAGTAGCAGCATAGGATAAATTACAGAGAATAAAAATGTTTTATCTGTAAAATATCAGCATGACTTTGTCCTATAAACCAGGTAAAATAGGTTGTCAGCAAAAGGGGAAACATCTCATTGATTTGAAGACCCAAAGGATATAACTTAAAGCAGGGGGCCACAAAATCACTAATATTCAGGCAGAAATTAGAATCTCAACATTTAATAGGAAAGTTTTAGGGTGAATAAACATGGCTACTATGTGGACCATACATACAATTCACTTTATCAGTGGGCGCTTACTGCTCAAAAGGTCATGAAGAATCACAACCATTGAGGAAACTAAACAATCCACTCGATGACTTCAGATTACAATGTTCCACAGCAAACTCTGGCACAGGAAAGATAACTTTCCTCAATTATCTGTCTGTGATTGCTGCAATTCTCTGGATTACTTACCATTCGCTTATTTAGACAAAAGAATACAAAGTCCAGGAACAGCACAACTGAGAAGACATTTTACATCACAATGAAAATCAGTGCAAAAATCAGAATAGAACAGAATAATATTCCTGGACACTTCTCAGTTCACCCTACCTGATTTTTTTCTATTGGCTTATTTTTTTCACCTTTTATATTAATTTCACCTTTTTCTGGACATGAAATAGGCATCGTGCACATGAGCGAACTCTCTGCTCTCTGTTTTGTTTAGACAGTAGGATGATGAGTTTCCCTTATCACCTGCTCACTTGTGTCATGTAAAAGAATTACATGCGTTAATGACTGAGCATCATGAGGTCTGCATCTTCTCTACAAAGTAAGGGTTGGGGATTTAGCTCAGTGGTAGAGCGCTTGCATAGCAAGCGCAAGGCTCTGGGTTCGGTCCCCAGCTCTGAAAAAAAAGAAAAAAAAGTAAGGGTCTTAAGTGCACAATTTAGAACCAGACTGGCATGGGGATAATTAGGGGAAAATGGGGGGAACGCTGGCTAGCTCCGCTTCCATCCCACTCCACATCAGCCTCTACATAGCTCTTGGCTATAGTTTGTATTCTTAGCATTCTCTGTTTATCCAGAAGACTTTTAAAACTTCACACAGTGTCTATAGGTTCTTCTTGTCTATCATTCATTGGCTTTACTCTTAGTCTGCTGTTTACCTTTGTCTGTTTGTCCAAGTAGGAATGATTACATACTCATGAAAAGACACTACACTATAAATCCTGCTAAAATGAACAAAATCAATAAGAATAAAGCATCCGGTTATATTTATCTCTGTTTGAATTATAATTCTTCAATTTATTTTGAACTGTGATTCTCTGACTTTCATGAACTTCTCTCTCACACCTGAGTAATGTTAGACCCATGGCTTCTCACAGTTTGTTCTTATTAGCCATAATAATCTTTTTGTTTACATACAATGCAGTCTGATCTGTTGTGATTTATCTATTGTGTATGTGCATATGTTAGAAACATTTTGGCCCTGCCATGATAATTAAAATCTACTCTTACTACTGCTCCATCAACTCTTACATGGCCACCACCCATCCCACCATGCACATTTTATAGTGATCAAAAGGACAAAATGGACAAGAAGAAAACGAATAGGGGAAAATGATAAGAGATATGTATAAAGTGTTGAAGATGCAAAGCAGATAAACTCATTTCTCATAGAAGCTAATTCTGCATTTGTAAGGAAGTAAAGGGGATGATGGGAAATCATGTAGTAAGCCCACAGATTTGGAAAACATAGGACTTGAAGATACAATACGTTCACTGAAGGTATATTGGTCAAAAATTTGCACTAAAAGCAACTAGATCCTAGATGGTTTCCTATAACAGTGCAGGGTCACTAAACTTCCCATTTGAGGAGATAGATGTGAAGAGATTGGTCTTTTTGAAGCTGAAAGAATTTGTGCAGAAACATCAGTTCTGAGGGACTTACTAGAGAAACAAAACAGTTAAACAACTACTTATATGCTAAAGTAGAGGAACACTTGCCTCCTTGCCTCTTGTCCTAGATTCAAACTATGCTCACCTTGGTCTCAGTTGAACTACAGTGTGTTGCCTCTTTGGGTAAACTGGTTTGCCCAAGAGAAGTGGCCTATGAGTAACCATCCTGGCACTTTACAAGTAGCCACTGACTTGGGATACCAATATGAATTTCCAGGCTCCCAGATACGCTTTATTTTTAATTAAACATTTGGCAAATAAATACATATATATATATATATGAAAAATTAGAAAATGTGGAAAACAGAGCCTGGAGAGAGATTACCAAGCAGTTGAGTACTTCTTGCTTTTCCAGAGGATCCAAGTTTGGTGCCCAGTATTCAATCAGGCCCTCACAGCTGCCTGTTAACTACAGTGACAGGAAGTCTGAAACCTTCTTCTGTCTTCTACTAGCACAGAGCATGTACACACACTTACACAGAGAGAGACAAATACAAGTACACAAAAATTGAAAAGGAATGTTGTAAATAGAAGTCAAAGGAACTTACTCAATAGTCTCAAGGAAAAGGTGAGGTTTTACATTGCTGGAACAATAGGAAGACTTAGAGAGGGAACACTCAGACATTCAGAACAAGGATTTGAGAATAAACAGCAATCAAAAAAACATGAAGGCTAAAGAAAATTTGGAAGATAAACTTGGATAAATCTCTAAATAAAAAAAGGAAAGCAACAGAGTCAAAGAATTTTTTTTAAAAAGTCTAGGTATAAACTTTTAAGATTATATAAAAGCACTGAGAGAATCAGAGAACAACAAAAGAGAAAGAAAGAAAAAACAAGAACAAACTCGACAACAGTCAAGAGGACAGTTTGAGAGCTGGAGTGTGAACTTTCAGGATAAAAAGCCACAGTAAGCACATATCACAGTGAGGGTGACACACACGAACAAAGTATAACTAGAAACACTGTGCCACATTACGAGAGTTCAGAGCACTAAGTATAGAAAGAACTTTAAAAGCTTGTAATAAGGAGAAAACTAAAATTAGTTTCCTAGTGAGGAGAAAATGCCACACAAAATTGTTAAGAGTAAGATTTGAGGATTGGAGAGATGTTTGAGTGGGCAAGACATTCAGGACGAAAAGTTTATTCCCAACACTCAAGTACCCATGCAGTTCACAAAGGCCCAGAACTTCAGCTCCAGGATATCTGACACCTTCTTTTGGTCTCCAATAGCAACCACATATATGTGGCATATGTTTGCACAGAAATTTATATACACATAAATAGAAATAATTTTAAAAACTAGAATATAACCTTATATGTAGCAGTGGTGGTAATAGGAAGACATTGAAAAATGCTTTCACTAGGACTGAAGTTAAGAACACTTGTTCTTAGAGAGGACCTGGATTCAGTTCTCTGCACTCACATGGCAGTCTGCAATCATCTGTCACTCCAATTCCAGAGGACTTGACACCCTCTTCTGACTTCTGTGGGCACCAGGCACTAAACACACACACACACACACACACACACACACACACACGTATGTATATACATATATATGTGTGTTTGTGTATTTGTATATATATACATATATATGCAAAGCACTCATGCACCTTAAACAAACAAATATTTAAAAGAAAATAAAACAACACATTTCTATAATCGTGAGGAAAATATTTCTATTTTAGTAAATATGAAAATGAAATGGGTATATTTTACATAATATAAAAATACATACTATTTTTCATAACATTCATTTAAAAAAAACACTACAAAAGACAAGCTCCAGAGTAACAAGGGCAAAAGGAAACAAAATAAGCATTGGAAAAGAAACACACACAAACCATGTAATATGATTTGATTGTGAAATATGTCAGTGTGTCTCTAACACAGGCATCATACCAGACATGCTTAATATTATATTAAAATAGCATTTTAATACTATTTTAGTATCTCATACCAAAATTTAACATTAAAAGATAGCAGGTAAAAATATAAATGAAATAATTTTTTAAAAAAGCCAAATGTGAAGCTTCCTACCAAGCTGTATATAATAATGCTTAAAACTAAAAGAAATACCATTATTCTGGATTATAAGAGAAACTCTAAAAGGAAGAACAAAACATTAAAACTGGTATGCTTTGAAATAAGTGTGAATGTTGAGAGTGGCATAGGTGAATGCTGTGTCTCATTACTGAAGGAAAATCTTCACTACCTATTGCTAGGCACAGCAACAAATAACCTCATTCAGTAGTGAGATCATAGGGAGAATAAAACAAAAAAGCAACAAAAAAGTCCTTAATCTCATGTGGCATTTTTAATTAAGATATTTTAATATTGAATTATTGTTATCAAGGTCAAGAAACTATGCTGTCTATTTTGTATTCCTTGAGATTGTCTTCAAGTTTTTAGTATCCAATAAAGTAAAGATTGATGAAAAATAATCTTTGAACATTTTAGATGACAGTTTTATCTGTATATAAATTTATCAGAAGCTAATTAATTTGGTAAATAAGGTAGATAAGCAAGATTCTGAAATTAAATGCCAGGATATGGAACATTTTCTGGTCTTAGGATTTAAACACTTGTTTTGTCTTCTGCCAGGTTGGAACTTCTCTCAAGATACTTTGATAATTAACTTCACCACACTATGCTGGCTTTTTCTGGGGAGATGGAAATACATTTCTCTTCACCCAATGTTTTAGTCAGTGTTCTATTGCTGTGAAGAGACACCATAACCACAGCAACTCTTATAAGGAAAGCATTTAACTAGGGCTTGCCTATAGTTTCAAAGATTAGTTCATTATTATCATGGTGGGAAACATGGCAGCATCCAGGCAAATATGATGCTGAAGAGGTGGCTGAGAGTTCCACCTCAGGGTCTTCTGGATTCACAGACAGTAAGAAGACAGGCAGCCACTGGGCATTAGAAACCCAAAAGTCAACTCAGAGTAACATGCTTCCATCAACAAGTTACCTCTCCTAATCCCTGTTAAGTAGTGCCACCACCTAATGGCAAAGCATTCAAATCTATGAGCCCATGGGTGCCACTCTTATTTAAACCACTACACCCAGATACAGTACTAACTATAGATCAAAGAAATTATTCTATTTAGTTAGTCTAGTTTGGTAAACCACTGAGTTTATATTGATCATGCACATGACAATACAAGGAGTAGGGAGTTTACTTACAGATCCATGGGTGACTCAAAGGGAGCCTTGTCAATCAAAAGTTCACCCAAACTGGCTGATACTTTGCCAGGGGCCAACCCTGGTGATTCTTTTTTCTTGGTTCCACTTGAGACTATAGAGAGGGGAAAGCACTGATGGGGGCAAGTCTTGGTCTTAAGAGATATTTAGGGTTCCTATTTAATAATAAAACATTTACCTATCTTAAGTCTAAGTCACTTTGCTACTGTAGCTGACCTGCCTGAGCTTTTCTGTGGCCATAAACTGCAGTCTCTTGTGTTTAGCACCTCATAATAAAATAGCAGGAGATTAAGTAAGAAATTAATTGCTAGAGCCCTTTTCCTCTTGTCCAAATGCCTCTCACTTGTCAGACTAGGGGGAGATTTAGCACAATAAAATTCAACTGAACAAGAAGAGAACCACGTTCACAGAAGGAAAAACTTTTACATGAGCATATATGGATAAATTCACATACAGATTCATGCCTACATATTTATATATGTCCATTACAATTAGTTGGGTCAAACTGCATCGTTATCTCATAATTACACATTTACACCATTACATCTGTACTTACTATGCATAGGGAATAAAAGGCCAAGCACCAATGCAGAAAGAACACATTCATTCTGAATAAAAAAAAATGAGTTCCAATCTTTATTGTATAAAGAAAGAAAGAGCTTCTACCAAGCTTTGACCTCTTTAGAAAGACTAAGCCTGCCTTGCTATTAAGAGAGGACCTGTTCCATGCCATGGTAATGAGAAGCCAGCCAGCTCCTTCTACCTCTCAGAAACTTCTTTCTTTTTCCTATTTTCCTCTGCATTTTGATCACTTAATTTTTTAAAGTTGCTTTATATTTCTAAATTATTTCACTCTGCATTCTTCTTCTAATCTTCCCTCATGCTCTGATGTAACAATGCTCCTGCTCCTAATGCCTTATTCCCAATGCTAATGCCCTTACTTCTAAATTTATCTTGATTTCTGGTTCCTCTCTTTGTGCTCAGCACTGATATATCTTTCAGAATATGTGATCGTGATCATATGGTAAAACTTTCATCACAAGTTTACACATAAATCATAAATTGAATATGAAGTTTATAGCAGAACGTTTATAAGCATACCCATTAAGAGTAATTTTCTGGCTATAAACATTCATCATCTGAAACTAGCTTTACAGGTTCATTGAAAGTTAAAAACTATACTTTTTATGACTAAGATATTAGTGAAGCTTTGTATAGATAAACCCAGTCAATATTTTATCTTCTGTCTTTGAACCTATAGTAAATCCTTAGTTCTGTTTTTATGATATTTGGTTAATGATTTTATAAATTCCTGGGATATGCTTTAAACTATGAATGTCATCTTAATATCTCAGAAGCAATCAACTCATGACACTTGAAGACTGTCAGAATTCTCATTGCAGTTTTATCAGAGAGGACTTAATAGCAGTCCTATTAGAAAAGAACTTAGTGATTACTAACATAATTTTAGGAGTTCTTATAGAATCATCATTAAGAACTTAAAAAATTGTCTATTTGTCTATATAGATGTACTATAAGACAGTACATCTCCATTGTTCTGCAGAGATCTGTTCAAAAGGGTAGGCATATATATATATATATATATATATATATATATATATATATATATATTAGGATTATTTCCTAAAAGTCTTCTCTTGCCTAGAGAAGCAAGTCCATCATTAACTTTGACAGTTCATGGCAGAACAATCTCAGGAAGATCATCTGCTAGTTTTTAGCTTCTTCCTGATGGTTTCTGGCAATACCTCACAAATCTTCTTTCCTTCAGCAATTAGTTTGTTGGTTAAATTACATTGGGGAGACACAAAATTTTCTTTCCAGTTCTTACACATTTTTTATAAGTTTCACAAGCCTGTCTCCTCGGCAGGCTGGAATGTAGAAAGGTCTCTATACAAGCAGAGACTTTTCATGAATTTGTATTGTCCTTGTCACCTTCATCTTCTTTACACTATTGCTTCTATTATCAGCATTTATGAATGTCTGTTATAAAAGCTTTTACATCATCTAACCATTAGCTCCTACAGGCAAGGAAATTAAATACCTTTTAACCATAATCTCAACATTCACCATGATGCTTGATAAAGTGCCTAAGCTACATTAACATTTTCCAAGTGAAATATATAGGTTAATACAGTGCTTTAATATTAATCCAATTAAAGAAAATAAACACATCATATCAAAAATATATGTCGTGAGAGATATTCAAAGTTTTGATTGAATATTTAAAAATATTTTGAAAGGTACCTGAATCTCTCATTCAACAAAGAAATTTGTCATGTTCATTTGTCAAATGCAATAAGATTCAATTATATATGTACATACATACATATATACATACACACACATACACGCATACATATAAGTATATAGCTATCTACCACAGAATTCTAGTGTAAGTCCTGTTGGGATTTTTCATAACTAAACAATAGTAATATCCATTTGGAAAGAACAAATGATTAAAATAGGTTAGATATGTCTTAAGAAAATAGAGATAAGGGCTTTGTTAGATAGGAAAGCATGTAGCAGTCTAAAACAATATGGTGCTGTAAATGTATAAGCAGAGTAAAACAGAAAGGTAGAAACCAGAGCACAATTTGTAGAATACTATGTTCTTCAAATCTTCTAGTGTTTCACTTTTACTTCTGTTGCTGTCAAATATCATGAAGAAGAAGAAAAAGAGTGGGAAGAAGCAACTTTAAAGAAGAATGGAATTATTTACCTGACAATTGCCAATTAAAGTTTATCTTTCCAAGGAAGTCAAGATGGGAGCTTGAAACAGCTATGTACATCTGCACAATAGCAGAGAAGAATGAATCCATGGATATTTACTTGATCCTAGCCAATGTTCTGTATTTAAACAGTCTAAGACACAGTCCATGAATGGAACTGACCACATTTTGAATAGACTTCGCTATCTCAAAGCAAGAAAATCCCTCAGAGCCATGTCCTCAAAACAAGGCAATGGAGCCTAACTGGGGAGTGGACCTTGGGATTGGAAAAAAGTCCTTTACCACTTTCAGGTTGCTTTGGCTGCCCTGTGTACTTAATATTCAAGATGTGAATGTTCAGCTTCCTGCTCTGGCCACCACACCTGCTTGCTTGCAAACTCATGACCCTGCCATGAAGGACTGAATTATAAGAAAAAGTAAACTCTTTCCTTTGTAACTTGCCTTGGTCATAGTTTTTATCACAGTAACAGAACAGTAATAATATTAAAATCTTTAATATTTTATTCTACTCCTCTAATAAAATTCTCTGAATTTGACTGTCTGAAGTAGTTGACTCTGATCTCCTTTCCCTCCATTTCATCTGCCCCTAACCTTTTAAAACTAGCCAGTAGTAAAAGGCTCAGAGGTTGCACCAGAGTCGATGGGGACAAGACAGGGTCACCACTTGCATTTAAATAAACATTAAGTAAGCTTTCTGCCTCCTGCCCCTGCCCCCTCTCCTCCACACACCATGTTCTTGCTTTCCCAATTGTTTCTTTTTACAAAACAAATTTTTCTTGCCAATCTATTTTTCTTTTGTTATATTTGATGTTTTGTACAACACTGAGATTATTCTTTTCTCCAACTGGTACAAGAAGTTTGGATCTTTTGAGGTTTGAGTGAGAAAGATAGAGGAAACTTTAATCAGGAGTATGAGACTTTGCTAAGTGGATGAGTAGATTAGCTATTAATGAGACTAAATCCTAACAGGCTATTTAATGAAAATGTGACATTGTCCTTGAATTAAAAGAAGTCAAAATCAAAAGAAATGACAAGCTGCTTCTCAGTAGTATGGAGGAGAAAGTTTATTGTAAATAAAAAGGGACAGTGTAGCCAGGGACAAAGTTGTCTGGGGGAGTCCAGAGTGAACATAACATGTAACAGGTAAGGACTGAGGCATGCTGGGAGAAACTGAGACTAGTTCCACTTTGACATTTTAAATAGACACCTTAGAAGTTTGTCCCAGAGTTTGAGAGTTCTCACTCCTCAATATTGCTAACACTTAACTTTTCATTTCCCCAAAGCCATTATTAGTCTATGTGTAACAAACTTTTCCTGGGAAAACATAGGTGGCATGCACATGTGTGTGCACACAGAGACACACACAGACACACAGACACACAGACACACAGACACACAGACACAGACACACACACACACACACACACACACACACACCTAGTCACCCCAGATAAGGAAATGATAAGAGAACAAAGAACACATACCACAAAGTCCAACTTGGTGAACCAATGAGTTTTATTGGAGTTACAGAAACAAAGATTAGGGGTTAGTTACAGGAGTAGAAATTACTCCAAAACAGTGGATAAAAATTCGCAAAAGTTGTAAACCTGAAGCTCAATTCACAGCTTGCAGGCAGCTTGTAGAGTGTACTTTCCAGGTGGCCACGTTGATCTGAGTCTCTTCTAGACAGCCCAGTTGGTTTTATTTCTTCTTGGCAATACAACTGATCTCTGTGTCTTCCAGGCAACTTATTGGTGGCTGTAATCAGTCTTTACTGGCTATATACTCTCAGGGAGGAAGGGACCTAGTGAATGTAGCCAATTTCAGGGACTTCCTGATGCTACTTCAAGTAGTGTACTTTGGAGCTGCCCTATAGGAATGGACTGTGACACCTTCCTCTAGAATTTGCTATTATTCCCATAGCCTGACCTAAAATAGTCTATCGTTTTCACTTTTCCTTTACATCATACACCTTTAGAATTTACCTCCAATGTGGATAAAGCTGCTACCTAACAGATCCTGTACTAGTTCAGGACCCAGCAATTCACTTATGTCACAAATTACACCCAGGTAGAGAAAAGTTTAGAGACTGTTGCAGAGACAGCCAGCATGCAGGAGTCCTCTGCAGGTGCAAGGAGCTTAGGTGGAATAAGATGCAGGTCCAAGCATTGACAATATTTGTAATATAAAAAAATAGTTTTTAAAGGACAAAGTTCAAAGGTACACAAAGATCTGAATGGGAAATTAATTTTAAAACAAAAGAAAGTATTAGATAATACTCTTAAAGAATCATGACAGAATTTCTTAACACATTAAAAACAGAAAGGTAAAAGAAAAGATTATAGTGATAAATTTCATTGCATAAAATAGCAGGTATATAAATAATAAAAGATATAAACAAAATTACTACAAAAAGGACACATTAAGAAATGGAAAGTATTAGTTCTTTTAGAAATGTAAACCCCTTCCTAACCAACAGGCTGACCTAAGAACACAACTGGACTAGGACTATATACAAAACTGCGGATGAAGAAGTATAGGTGGTAACCTAGAGTAAGCATGAGCAGTATTTGTCAAGACAAGCTAGGATGTATCGTATACAACCTTTGAACCTTACTAACATAGTATTACAGTAACTCTTATTCCTTCATCATTGACATCTTTAGGATACTCTTACAAGTCAAATGAAGACTGACCAAAATCCCAGCTACTTAAAGAGACTATCCCACAAATATTACCAATCAATAACACAAAGGGAAAGAGCTTTCTAAACCCCTCTTCAGAAAATTGTGCTGTGGCCAAAACTAATAATATTACCCATCAAACTCGAAGATATATAGTCAGACATATTTGATGAACAACCAAATGGTTATCCTACTAGCTTTTAAAAAACTAATATTAAAAATCAAGCTATTGTTCTAACACCTTGCATTGACAATGGAGCTATATTTATTTTAATAAGGTTGTTTGGAGAGCATTTTGACTTACCTAAGAAGGATAAAATGCATGATCTCTGTATTATTCTATCATATCATATGTATCTATCTATCTAAGGATTGATCTACATGCTTACCACTTAAGTTATATACCCACACATAGAAATGTTTACATTGAAAGGCAGGAGGACTGTTGTGCTGTGTTTTATATGGTATGAACTTAGAAACAACTTATCTATTAATGGTTAAACAATTACTCCTGTAATACTTTGTGCTAAATATTATTTAAATATTAAATAAGTTACATTATTTAAAAGAGTCCAGAAACCCTAACAGTGGGGTTTTACAGAGTGAAGAGTAGCATAGGGTGACATTCACTCATATTCCCAATTAAGACAGGAACTCAGCCTCACAGGGAGACTGTACCAGGAAAAGTAAAGTGAACAGCAGTATTATCTTGCTTCTAAACTGATACCAATCATACACAAAGTGTAAAAGTTGACATCAGAAAGGAAACATGGCAAAGAAGATAAAATCCAAAGGAGACCCTTGCTAAGCCACCAGTGCCTCAGACCTACCTGAGACAACTGCAGCTGCATTTATAACTCTCCTGTAATTTGCATAATTGTTTTACCTGTCAGTTGATCTTAATCTATCACAACCCAGAAGTTTCTGAATGCTTAGTTCTCAGGAATTGACTCCGACAATTCCTGGACATAGGGCAAACTATGACAACCAAATGCAATTATAAACTATGTCTTCCAAACTTTTTATTTGTATCTATTACTCTCAGTCTGTGTGTGTGTGCGTGTGTATGCATGTTCATATGCGTGTGGTTGTTTGGTAGTCAGAGGACAGCATTCTACTATTATATGGCTTCTGGGGATTTGATTCAGTTCATCCAGGTAAGAGCATCCACCTGCTAAGCCATCAATCACATCAGGCTGTAAATGTAAACTTCAGAGGTTAGAGGCATGTGCTTTGTAGCCTCTGAATCCCCTGGATATATCTAGTTCTTCATGGATGAGCAAGTTAGAGATGGCTTTTGCCCTTCCTAAGCCTTCCTTTCATCACACAATAATGCTGGCATAATGTTATTGTTGTATGAGGATAACATTTTCCATCTATAGTATTGTGCAGTTTAATTTTGGTTATACTTTAAGGCTTCTCCCACAGTGCCTTGCTCAAGGCTAACAATGCCATGGTGGCTAGTGTTATTTTACCAAAGTCATTGGAACTATTGTCTTTATCTGTCCCATCATAGTACGTTTGATTTTTTACACAATATGAAAAGCTAACCAATATTAAACGGGCAATTTTTAGAAACATTTTTTCTTTCACATATACTGTTGATTTGAGTATGTTCAATTGTGCAAGAGTGTGAGGGGTGGCTTGGATTTCTGATGAGAAGTCTTATTTCTAGTAGTGTATTCTCAGACTTACAAACCACGTGGTCAGTCTGTAAAATTTCAGAAAGAGCTACCATTCAAGAATAAGGTGACATCACCCTGTATCTGTCTATGAATGGCAAATCAAAGCAGAATAAATCAGAGATCAGAGGAAGAAAGGAATTAGACAGACCCTCAACCCAAATGTGCCAACTTGGCTGAATTCTGGTTGCTGAATTCAGTTTATTCCTTGGTTCAGCTACATTCTTGGTTTTAAGATTTTCTCGGTCTCTAAGTTACCAACATTAATTCATGCTTCTTTATACTATTTTACTTCATACTATTATACAGAATGCTGCATTTCCATTATATAGCACCCAAAGAGTTGTAGTTAATATAAAGTAGATGAAGTGTGGGCAGTTATGGTGCCACATTCCCCTTAGCATGTGGCTTTAAAGTAATAAAGTGACTTTGCTTACTGCTTAGGAAACTAGACTTGGTGATTAAAAACCATATAATTTATTTGCAAAGATATATTAAACACACATCTCATGAGTTTGAAAGTAATCCCCACACATCTTAAGTAGGGGCTCAGAGAGGAGAATCAGAAAATAACAGTGAGTGAAGTGTTTGACTAGGCTTACCACTCCGCCCACTTCTGTTGATTTAGACAACATAAAAACACTTATACAATAAGACAGAGTTCTCTAGATTGGGGAAAAAACAAGGTAACATAGAATGACATCGCTTGGCCTAAATGCAGTTAAATAATACAAGGAGACAGGATGCAAATGAATATATTTTGCGTGAGGAATAGATATGGTGCTAATTGCGTTCACTTATTATCATAGAAATGACATGTTTTCAGCTTAGTTATATGCTGCCACAGTTAATAATTGAAACACAAACACATGAAACAGTAATTTAGTGGCAGACTTCGTAATTACCAAAGTATAGTAAGGGTTTGTTTTGTAAACATACATGGAGATCTTTTGTACATGGTGTAATTACCAGGAATATAAAAACGGAAGAGATGCTCAGGAATGGAATTCTGCAGGATTCTTAGCAAAACAATGGCTAAAATAAAAGACATGAAAGGGCATCATGAACTCAAGGTTTTTAAAAACCTTTTGCATGGGAAAAATGAAAGTATTTAGAAGCAGCATGTTTTGAAGTATTGGTGTAAACTTCCCAGGTAGAAAGGTCTTGGGTCTGAACTGTCCTGGCCTACTGCACCCAGCTGCACTTTTAGCTTCTCTGGTGAAGCAGCAGGACAGTGCTAAGGCTTTGAATTCTTGTTCTGCCTTCAACTGATGGTCTCGGGCAAGGTCTTCAGTGACCTTGATGGCCTCATTTATAAAGCACAATGGGCAACTAGAAGGATTCATTTGGATAATGTACACCTTTGGCTGGGAGATTTTACACTAGTCTCCATAAATACATTAAGTAGTCAGTTGTTGTGGTTTGCCCTGAAGTTATCTGTATTTTGATGCTAATTCCACTGCCCCAAGTTCAGCTGCCTAGTCAAGTACTCAGAAGTCAGATGACTTTACCAAAACCACCACCCCATTGAATTTGTAAAGTACAGGTGAGGGGCAGGTACAGGATAGAAGGAAGCCTGTCATTGGAGGAGAAGGAAGGATGGGCGGAAGAGAAGTTTGAAGGAGGAGGAGGAGACTAGGAGAGAAAGGAGGAGACAGGAGATGGAGAGAGGCAGGTGATGTTAAGATTCTGCTCTGTGTATTTACAGGTTGTTATCAATGTTCCTAAGGGATGGATGGTACCGGGCTTTGTATGTTTAAGTGGGCAATTATATCTTACCAATTGGGTCAAAGATTATTGTGTTGTGTGTTCTTTTATGTGAGGGTTTGAGTGTAGGAAAGTGCGTGGCTGGGATGTGATTCCTAGCAGATACCATGGGCACCTAACGGATAACGGAGTGGACCTAATGGGATAAAAGACAACCATACTTTTTTATTTTTATATTTTTACAACAACAGTCAGTAAGTTGTGGTTATTATGAGACACAGTTGCATATGCTGGTTGCATAGACTTCCTACCATCTAGACTTGAAGAAATGAATATTTTTTTTCATAATGATTTTGTAAAGTTCCAATGTCTTCGACACCCAAATATGGCTGCTTTTCCCTATCCCTGTAAACTCAGTCAGGGGCATATGCCATAAGTTTCCCTCCTTAGACTCTGTGTCGAGCTTTCTATTGGCCAGAATTTGGTTGACATTTTCATAACCTACAAAGTGTTATTATATTTGCCTCTCTTTTATATATAAAGTAAATAAGATTCAAGAAAACTAGATGACAGAGACAAATTCAATAATGATATGTAAAGTTACCAAAACTCAAACAATTACACATTTTAGGGTATCCTCTGTGCTGCCTTTAATCGCTTCACAGAGTATCCCTGTGCCAAATCACTGAGAACAATATTTATTTTCATATAAAACAGAATGATCTGGCCTGGCGATATTTGTTCAGAAAATGGAGGGGAAGAAAGGGAGACAGAATATACAATTTAGTATCTATAACGGCTAACTACGTGCTGTAGCTATGTGCCAAACACTGTGCAGTCTACCCTTAAGCCCAGATATTTAGTCCGATAGCATTGCCTCTTTACAGTTATAAATATAGAGGATAGGGTAGAACCCAGGCCAATAACTCCCTGGTCCTTGCAACAGTCACAGTGCTACTCTGCTGTCCCTGGTTCAGCCCACGATCTCCTAAACACAAAGCTGATAACAGAAAAGTCCAAGTTCCAATAGCCCGAGACCCATAGTGTCCGTTATCTCAGTAGGAAAGTACAGGGAATGGGAAACATGAGGGAAAGTAGATGGATGCTCAGCTAATCCAAGCAAAGCATGCTATTATTTTTTGACAGAGATGAATATTAGCAAAGGAGTATTTGGGGAACTTGAAAACTTTTCCTTTTCTTTGGTGGGCACATGGACTCATCTGAATGCAAAGAGCGCAGAAATCCCTATCTCCAGGCTCTCCGTTTCTGAACACGCCGAACAAAGGGTGCAGTCAGATGAGACATCAGTTAGCATTTGCTTTCAGTGGGAATGCGCTTATTAACTGTTGTTCGAATAGTTTGTAGACATAACAGTTCAGGGAGTGAATATGGCTTTGTATTTACAAGGGAGCCATTTGTTGTTATTTATAGTTCTTTTAATTTTTACCTTTTTACATTTAAATTTCCTTCTACACATTATGATTAGAATAAGGACCACTTAAGAAAGGGGGAAACTCCCCATAATGTGCATTTTTTCCACAAAGGTTTTCAAGCTTCAGAACAAACGCAAGGGGTGTCCAATTTGTTCTTTTGTCAATCCTATGAACATCTGCAGTTTGTTTCAAAAAAAAAATATGGAATCTTTCTGTGAAATGGCAGAGGTCATCATTTTAAACATATGTTGAGATATTGTCCCTTTCATCTGATGGTTAAATTCTTAAAATAAGAGAAGAGAAGGGAATCAACATTTGTTTGAATATCCACAGGATTCTCCTCTGATAACTCATTCTCTTATGCAGATCTTATCCTAGCATGTCAGAATTACCAACTACTACGGACTCCTGCATCACATAGGAGCTAGTCTCAAAACTACCAATTATCAGCTTCATAATCCTAAATAAATTGTTCAAATTCATTGTATTTCAATTTGCTGTCTTCTTTAACATAGAGTGTTTTAAGGTTAAAGTTGCCTCACATTGACCGGAAGGATGTAAGAGGAATTGTTATCCCTGTGGCTGCTTTCTTGTCACATCAACCTTCATTTCTCCCAGATGCGAACTCAAGCCCAAGACCCCCACCCACACAGCCCTGAGGAGCAACACTATATTTAACCCCAGAGATCTTTCAATCCAACCACTAAAGACTATTCCTACGTACCATTGGGTACATGTGATCGGTGGGTGAAATATGGACACAGGAATGCGTCCACACATGCATAGCAACAAATCTCATTGCTTGGCAAAGTTTTTTATTTGAGACATTTAAATGCTTTATGACTTGAAAAACACCCTTTGTCTTCAATGTTGATAGACAATAGAGTGCTGTTGTGAGCGGACCTGTGATGAACTCTATGGAAGAAGAGATACGGTGACAGGAAAGATACAGTTAGCATGTCCACTTCAAAGTCTCATCAGATCCTTGTTCCCAGCAATAGTTTACTCAAATAATCATGTTCACCAAAGTACTGGAGTTAAGAAGAGCAGGATCCAATCAGTTCTGAGGTTTTTTCTGTCCTCTCATGTGACTTCACCAAAAACTCACCTTGTTCTATTGGGGGAGAAAGCATCTCACTTTTACCAACTAAAGATCAGCCGTGGAAATGGCTGGTAGAAGTCATTGCTTCTCTAATTTACCGACATGCATAATGGGAACTAAGAGTTCACATTCTGTGGAGAAGCCAAATCTAGTAAAAGGTAGCATCCTTCCTGCAAGTGTCGGCACACACCATCTACATCAGAGTCATTCTCATATCTCCTCCTGCTCTTTTAGTCTTGATTTGGACCAAAAAAAGGCATTCATGGGGTGGCAGTGGGGACCTCACATAGTTCATTTGAAATTAACAGGTAATACAGAAAGTTTGATATTGCCTACTTATGGCCTAAATGTTTTTTGAGGAATTACATATGGTTTTAGAAGCCAGTTTGATGGAGATATAAATCACCTATCTTTCAAGATAAGAACCCAAGTTCCATGATATCTTTACTTCCAAATTTCATTGCAAGGCCATGTACACCAACACCACCATCTTCTGTTTAGAATTTTAAAGCTACAAAATAGTTTGGTGCCTAAGGAGAACATTTGAAGCACTCCCTTCAGTGTTAATTGTGTATATTTATAACAAACAAAAGTGGAGTAAAATTTCTAACAATCACTATCCAACAATCCCTGATTAAAATGGGAGGGTATTAAAATCAAGGACTTTTCAAGGGAAGGAATAGAGGAAGCCAGTCTCTAAGAGACCTCCAAGGGTCTTCCTTTTAAGTTCTTACATCATTGTCCTTGCACGTTGCACCTGTGTTGCTCCATGACCAACAGAACATCCAGGCGACATGAGTTGTCTCTTCGGAGAACATGGGTTAGAACAGTGTAGCACCCATTCTTTAAGTGACTTCTCCATCATTACTACTACTACTACTACTACTACTACACACACACACACACACACACACACACACACACACACACACACCTGTCCTCATCACTCCATTTAAGCAGAACCACGTGGCAAGGAGCACTACCAAGAATTCCACACATGGTGAAGAGCCAAAGCCTCAAATCGCCCTCTTGACTGCCAGACTCCATCACGGAACTGGCTAGACCTCTCAGATTCTTAACTGTCAGGAATCGTGAGAAGTAACAGATGATTGATGCTTTAAATTATTAAGTTTTGAAAGATTTTATAAGAACAGATTGCTAATACAGGACAGGGAAGAAAGGCAAGGAAATGACTGGCAAATGTGAAGAGGAAAACCACTTATTTGATTCCCAATCCTCTTGTAAGTGTTTGACTTCCAGTCCCACCAAAACATATATCCTGATCTACCTCACAGTATTTACACTGTTTTTTTTTTTTCTGACACAATGTTTGGTTCCACTGGGATAAAAAACTGTCAAGAATAGTGGGACGGCTAACTCCTTACCAAGCAGGAGAATTTTAGTATACATGTATACTTATTTTAAATTCCTCTGCAAAACTCCAGCTGACATTATTTCAGGTCAACTGGAAATCCTTGTTTGGGCAGACCTTATGCCTCAGAACTATAAATTCCTTGGAAGATTTGAGTGAGGAATGGTACCAAGGCAGACAGAATGCCCACGTAAATTGCAAACAAGAAAGTTGTCATCCTTCAGTGGGAGGGGAAAAGGAGACCCAGTGATCTAGAATCAGCCACCCTAAGGTCAGGGTACCTGGTGTGATTACTGTCACTGCATTCTCGGAGTTTAGCAACTCTTCACAATTTAAATGTGAAAATTAAATAAGATAATTGCAAAGTGTTCTTAGTTAAAAGTCTATTCCTCTGTACAAATGAAGAAGAAAAGCAAGGTCAGAGTGTAGAAAATCAACAGACAGAAATAAACAAACATCTCTTCAGTAGCTGAGATAAAATGTAATATCTATTAAGCAAAGAAATGCATCCCCATCTTGAGTAGGGTTTGTTTGGTTAGAGAGAAAAAAAACTATTACTCTTTCCATCTCATTGTGGTAATTAGTTTAGCTGTTCTCTGTGCTAGCCACCCAAGGTCCTACAGTGCTTAGATAAGAAGGGTAACTCATGTTTCTCATACTAGAGGTAATCTTGATTTTGCCGGGAAGCTACATCCCAAAGAGGCAGAGTATATTAGCACACAGTTTGTAATATACTGCCCTAATACAAAAGGAGGCCATGCTTAGAAAGGATCAGGGGTGGAGGCACCATGGAAAATGATAACTTAGGCCTCTGAAAAATAAGTTGAACTTGGAAGAGAAGGGGATTGAGAGCGTGTTTTGGGTTCGCATAGCTTCGCTTTGCCTTGCCCTTTAGCTTATAAGAGGTAAAATCACTGTGGACTGAAGGTCAGCATTCACTTATTACAAAGGCAGGAAGAGCATCTCCGGAATCCGCAAGCATTCCAGCTGTAGGCCCTTTGCCACAGCCCCCCCACCAACTTCCCTTCACCTTTCTTGTATTTCACTTTCATTGCTGTGATCCAACGCCCGTGGCCCCATTCGTTCATCAGCTCCGACATGCTCTGTGTTTTTGCTTCTCTTAATTTCGCAGATGACTTTGTACTCCTGTAGGTTTCTTTATCCTCATTCTACAGGTAGAAAAATTGAGGTATTTGAGCTTCACCTGACTGGTTCCCAGCTTGCAGAATTTATAGCTTCATGTTAAGAGTCTGACTTTGTGACAGAGCTCCCTCTGTGAAGACGAATCATGTTGGTTCTCTTTTTCAACTGTCTGGATCCACCGCGGGTACTGCAGAGCACATAGAAGCAAGGCACGGCTGCAGTCAACAAGAGGATTTGATCTGGAGAGCCTCCTGCTCAGACACACCACATCCAGCTCCGAGCTGCCTGTTCTAAAATGGCAGCCAGAAGAGCAGCTAGTGAGAGCAGAGTGAAGGAAGCACCTGATTCTAGGACTCAGGTGGGGTGAGAATCAGCCACCAGCCTCAGGCTTTCTCAGCTACAAACAGAGGCTATGCTACCACAACTACTAGGCGTCAAATGACCTCTGCCTTCACCTTCACTCATGGCCTTCTGCTCACAGTGAAAGTCAGATGAAGACAGCATATTGAACACCCTGCATGCTGGGAGGAAGTGAATGGGGCAGCCTTGCATAATTGGGATTTCCTATAAAATTGGAACATTTTTCACCATCAAACACTATCTTTAAAATCCTAGGGCAATGTTCCAAGGGCTTTGATTCACCCTGAAATGATTTGCCTCTCAGAATGTTTCAATTTCTGGATTTAGCAACTCTGAGCTATGGTGCAGAAAAAAAAATAATATATTTTGAAAAATCCTTGAAGCTAAGGGCTCAGAGGAGCCAAGTAGCCAGCTAGCAATTGCTGTATATTCCATTTCATTTCCTGTTTTAGCATGAGGATTGCTGTATGGTTAGTAGTCAAACAAAAACAGGACAGATAACTAACACAGATACCAACCTTCAACCTTTTCCATCTATATTAGTGATCCTCACCCTTCAAATGCTGCAATCCTTTAATACAGCTCCTCATGTTGTCATGACCCCAACCATAAAATGGTGACCCCCAGCATAAAATATTTTGTTGCTACTTCATAACTATAATTTTGTTATTGTTATTAATCATAACATAAATATCTGATATGTAGGATTTCTGATGTGCAACTCCTCAATAAAATGGTTGTTAGACTCCCCACAATTGGGTTGAAACCCACAAGATGAGAATAAATATGCTGTTCTATATTGTATGGTACCTATATACTGACCCTATATACTGACCCTATATACTGACTATATATTATTTAGCAACAAAGGAGGACTGTGCTAACATTGGATCATGTTCATCTCTAGAAGGAGCTATAAGATGAGAATTCTTCCTGTGCACATTAGACTCTTCAGTGCAGGCCCTGGCATATACTACGTGCACACTAAATGTTAGTCTTTCTTTTTACCACTAAGGTAAAAATATTCCTTTCCTGCATTTCTGCAGCAATGAAGCAACCCTTTTCTTTCCGACAAAGTCATGAATATATATCTTCTTTCTCATTTGGGGTCAGTTCTTAATTCTGTCATTGGCGGTGTGAACCGACCTTAGTTATTGGTTCATACTTCTGTTTCCAGATTGTCTTCAGTTCGTTATCATTATGACGTTGCCTTGACCAGTTACTAGCTTTTTTTCCTTTGCAAAGCATCAAAAGTAAAATGACTGCAATATCCAATCTGTGACTCAGTCACAGGACACATGCACTAGAAAATGGTCCTTTGGGCTGCCTTGTCTGGCATCAGTGGGAAAGAATGCGCATCACTCTGTAGAGATGTGATGCCCCAGGGTAGGGGGATAAATGGGGAGCATCCTCTTAGAATCAAAGGGGAGGGGCAAGGGGAGAACACCTCTGAGAGGGGTGACCAGGAAGGAGACTCAACATTTGGGATGTAAATAAATTAATTAATAATAAAAAATTTAGCTGTCATCACCTACTTAATTCTGAATAAAAATGTTATCCAAAAAAGAAAGAAAGGTAGGAAGGAAGGAAGGAAGGAAGGAAAGAAAGAGGAGAGGGAGGCAGGAAGGGAGGGAGGAAGGAAGGAAGGACGGAAGAGGGAAGGAAGGAAGAAAGAAAGGAAGAAAGGAAAATGGCTCTGTAAACACACCCCTTAGTTCACTCATAGTTAAGGACCCCTGTTAGCAGCATCTGATCAGGCTGGATGTTGTACTGGCCTGGCTTTAATTCGCTTTCCAGTCTTTTGCCAGCTACCCCTCCTCTATCCTAGTTAGAATCTTTCCTGTTTTGTATGGTAACCAGTATTGTGGCTTCTGGATGATCCAGTCTTTCTTACTAGACAAGTATTGTCATCAGTGCCACTCCCTTGTGACGATCTGCCAATTGATCTTCTAAAGGTACTTCATGAAGAATTCACTACTTAAAGCCACATGACCTTCAACCGCACATGTAGATTTAGATCTTTATGCCGTTTTTCTGATTTTCTGCCCTCTAATGTTGGGTGCTTTGTTTAGTTTGTGAAGGCTGTCTCGCCAGGTACAGCCTCTTTCTCTGAACTTTTCTAATGTAGGCTTAGTTTCAATTCCAGCTTTTTCTTTTACGCTTTCCCAAATCCTTTCCATGAAAATACCCCCTACTTTTTTTTATAATTGGTCTTCCCAGCTTCAAACTCTCATCTCATTTGATTTTTTACAATATCTGCCTCATGTTTAAATTATGTTTAAAAACAAACAAACAACAACAACAACACTAGCCCTCTCAATCCCCTGAGCTGCAAGAGCTATCGCACCCTTCTTCAGAAATACATAAATTCGTTTTTATTGTTAGCATGGCTCCTTCTGTCTGTTTTCTGAGACAAGGTCTGTCTTTATCATCCAGACTGGCTTCAGGCTTACAATCATCTTCCTTTGACTTCCCAAAGTGCTAAAATTCCAGGCATGCCACTAAAGCCTGCTTTCCTAAATTCATAATGACAGAAATAGTCTCGTATGAGCGTGATTGATAGTCAGAGTAAAAAGGCCCATCGATGCAGAATCCCCATACGACGTTTAATTCCACAGCATAACCTTCTTGTCATCTTCGTTACCTCTGTTCCTAGCAACAAGCACATAATCTGCCAAATCAGAAGCATCAGGTACCAGACTTCGAATGAATAAATGAACATTTAAACCAAGCAGGAAGCTAAAACAAATCTCAGAGAAATTTTGAGATGAATAAGTTGTCTCAGCTTCAAAGTTTCATGGTCTGTCTAAATCAGAAAGTTCTGGTCAAGACAATGACGCTAAGTGGAGTGTTCAGAGGCGTTGTTTTCAAAACGTTATTTGCTACATTAGAAAAATCCCAAACACCTATTGGTGGTTCAACAAAGCTGGTCTATTTTGTTACTTCCTAGGTAGTAGAAGCTGGGGCCTCTTTTCAGGAAACAAAGGCATGCATCAGGGGGCCAGCTTCAGAAACCAACACTTGGCATCACATTGCTGAAGGAAGAGGCAGCTTGTCCAGCGGCTCTCCTGAGAAAGAAGACCTCTGAGAATAGTTCCGGAACAAGAATAGAGAAAGCAGCTGCATCAATATACGATGGACACACCTTCTGGCAACCCTTCTCCAAAAGCACCCAGTGTAGTGCTCAGCACGGGGAGAGATAAAAACGCTGTTGATTATTTGCCTAGCCCCGTGTTCTATGTGTCCAAGAAAGGTAGGCAGCCATTGGCCAGGATTCAAAAATGTCTTTTATTGCCTGAAACTGTAGGATTTGTTCCCTGGAGAAACACAGATATCCTACTCACAAACTGCCCGAATTGTACTAGAGAGAAGGCAGGAATCGTTTCCGACGTTTCTTTCAATTTTCTTTCTTCTCCTTTACCAACGCCATTTCAGTTTGAATAAACGTGTATGATTCGGAAGATTAGTAGCAATTTCAAAAGTTCCTTTCCTGGGGAGGACGGTGGCATTCGATTTGAACATAGCTTTGACATGAGTTTTTCAAGGCAGAAAATGCTAAGGAAGAAAAATCACACACACACACACACACACACACACACACACACACACACACATACACACACACACACACACAAAGATCTCAGGATGGAGGAGACGAAGAAGCAATTAATAATTAAGAAAATAAAATATCGCTCAATTTATTGCGCAGGATTCTCTAATACACGATAAAATCAGCTCTAAAAGTTAACATACTCGCATTTTTCAACTTTTAAAAATAGTTCAGGTATAAATTCACAATTATCCTTGAGATTAATAAATAATCTTCCTCTAACTTCCCCTCATGCTCTATTCCCCAAAATAATTGTTTAGAATTTATTCAAGGCAACAAAGACTCGAGTGTTTCCTTCTCCCTCCCTTTTTCCTTGACCCCTTGACACAGACCAAAGGATGCAGTCAGACCATGATTACAATACTCATGCCAAACAGAGTTACTGCAGTCAGGTCAAAGCCGTGGCTGTGAGCACGTCCTCAACCTCAGGGGCATCCTGTGAGTGCTTTGGATGGTGGATAAACTCAGTGAGCCAGGCTGCAAATAGCCCTTTCCACCCAGCAGCCCTGCAGTGGACTCTGAGGATCCCTACCTCTCCTCCTGTCCACGGTGGTTACCTGACTAGGTTTTCTCTTCCTCCATTCAGCAAAGAAGAACTGGGAAATAATATCTTTTTTTTTTTTTTTTTTGGTTCTTTTTTTCGGAGCTGGGGACCGAACCCAGGGCCTTGCGCTTCCTAGGTAAGCACTCTACCACTGAGCTAAATCCCCAGCCCCGGGAAATAATATTTTAATTGCAATCTGTCCAATATTAGACCAGAAGAGACCTCAAAATCAGAGCAAGAAGTTTCTTAACCTCTGCAAAAGAGAAGGTAGTCTCCGTTACATCAACGGGGATTTTCGGTTTTAGGCACTAATAATAATGCATTCCTGAAAAACCAGGGCGTTTAATGTCACGTGAGTATTTATACAAATTAAACGATCACTTTTAGACCAGCAATCTCCACACACACTAAGTGACACAGGCATTCTGCGAGTATTGAAAAGGTAAGGAAGGACGCGGCAGCCAGTGAGGGGAGGTTCTGGAGATGGCTTCCTGGCCGTAATAAAGCTGACTTCACTGTCAGTCAGGAACCTTTCCGCTTGATACCTGATGAGACCAGTTGCTGCCAAGGTTCAGCATGGATTAAGCAGACTACAGATCATAACCCAAAATAAACCATAAGCAGAGCCCTCAAAAACGCTCTGCAAATAGAACTTTTCAGGAACATCTACAGAGGCCTTCCATGAGGTATAATCTAGCTGCCTATGCTGTTTTTAGAGGGAAGAGAAAAGAAAGGCTTTCTGGTAGTTCAGACACTAGATAATATTAGCTCATAAAACAAATTGATTCTTTTTTTTTTAAAGGAAGATTACAAAGAAGTCAAATAGAAGCTACAGGAGATGGATAAGGAAGTATGTAATACACTGCTCACCTTGGGACTCTTGATAGAGATGGGTGACAATAGCCAGAAGGGAGACCAAGACAATGGGCAAATCTGCTCCTGTCCCCACAAAATAGCCAAAACAAATGGTCACTGTGGTGGCAAGGTCACGATATCAAAGAAGAAAGACTGGTGTGGTCCAGGGCAATGCTACATGAAGTGGGGTGGGTTTGAGCTGTGCCTGAAGGAGCAAAACTGGAATAGCAAGGTCTGGTGATTCAATTCAAGTAAGATTACTAATCAGTGAGCTAGGCTTATAAATGTGGCTTCAGGTAAAGGGAGACAGCAGGATCCCGGGCCTAGAGCAGCAGCACAGAGATCAGGTATTTGTGTCGGAGACAGTCAAATGTGTGTACCTTGTGTGTCAACTCAACTCATTTCAAACGGCTGCTGAGATCCAGTACCTGTTCTCAGCAAACACCAGCATGATCGCCTAGCAATGTTGGCTATGGATGAGGGGAAGGATGCAAGCTTCAGTGTCATCTAAAACAGGGTCAACTTCTCATTGGGTATCTCTTTGGCAGGGACTGGATATAAAACCTTGGTAAGGTTGACCTAAAAATTTTAAACTTTTTCCAAAGCAACATTCAAAGTTTTACTTCTGTGCTGAGGACGGGAGCTATTAAGAAAAGCCTATCCAACATCACTGGTGCTGCATCAGAAAAGTTTAGCTCAATACTAGAAGTTTCCCCAGGAAGACAAAAAGTTGTTGGGAGAAAGGGCACAGACTGGCATATGATGTTAAAATATTAATATTGGTAAACATTCATTTGTTTAGATTTAATATAAAGCATAGAAAATAGATTGTAGAAATAGGCGGGAAGCTGTGCCCCTAAGGTAAAATGCCGTTTCATAGTTATGAAAATTTAATTTGACTGCTTTCTCAATAATTGCTCATATTTGTAGCAGCAGCATGCCAGCGAGATAACGGTCAATCAAACGGACATCACCCTGTAAATGCTCTTAAAAAGCCTGCACTGTGTCTCCTGGTGGGAAAATGGCACTGCTTCCAATTGTTCAGAGATGCTCACTGAAGAGAATAAGAAATGCGACAGTGGGAAGCTTTCTGTGTTGCCATCCGCCTCTTTCTCAGATGAAATTCCTGTGGAAGCTGGAACTGTTTTTTTTTCCCTCGTGAAAACGGAAAATCTGTCACTTCCCAAACCAAACTAAAAGCAGACTATGCGAGAGTCTCTTTTAAAAATTCTGTCTGTGGCTAGAAAAAATTAGGATATGTTATGAATGTGGGCTGGACAAACATTATTTTCACAGGTGAATGAAGGACAGAAAGAGGTCCCTCCGTGTGTGGAGAATCTCCTTTCTCCTGGGTGAAGCATGGTGGCCAAGGCTGCCCCTAGGTCTCTGTCCCACTCCGAGCCTCCTGCGATCCCTCTCTTCCCTTTGTTCTTTCTTGTTGCTTGTTTCCCACACTCTTCATGACTGTTGAGAAAATGCCATTAATAATGGGTACAAAGCACAATGCTCGCCGCGTGGAGATAAACTGGGGATGACAAAATATCAACTTCCCGCTGCTCAATTGAAAGCCTATCTGTACAACTGGTAATTACTTTTAATTTAATTAGGACTCCTGGTATTGTTTCTATCTCATAGATTACATTATAACATGCAATGTGTTAAAACAACAAGACAAATTGAGGCTAGAAAAAACAGGAAATATTACCTTTTTTTCTATAAATAATACCCCACTTTAACTCTTCCAAAGGCCCTCACATAGCTTTACTATGGGGTGATTACTATTTTCCACACCCCTTTAGCTTGAGTAAGCAAGAATCATACACAATCTAATGGAAAACTACATCTCATAGGCTTTTAAAAAAGAATTTATTTTAACTCCACACTCCCTCTTTTTCTCTCTTATACAGAACAAATAAATGATTTATGCTTTTGTACACTAAAATAAAATCCACATAACTAAAAAGAATGATTGTAAGTACTACAGGGAGACTATGACCTTGCTGTTTTAACATGGGGGGGTATAAAAGTGGCTTGCAAAGGCAACATTTTACACAGAAACCCACTGGACCTTGTGAAACAAGACAAAGAAGACTTTTAAAGATATTTGCTGACTCCAAAAGGATATGTGTGATCAATTCCTTTGTGAAAGACTTAATTTGTGAGAGACATTTAATTTGAGTTTCCATATGAAATTCACAAATGCATTGTGAATTGCTAAGTAAATTCTCCAATGATGATCTAAATAAATTATATAATGTAATAAGAGCTGATTACAAGGTCCCTGAGGACCTATCTTCAAACACAGGTAAGTGCATCTCTAAGTTATAGAACAGGCAGTAGAATGATGATCTGTGGGGGTGAAGGAGCAGAGACAGAGGAGACAGAGACAGAGGGACAGACAATGAGACAAAAGAGACAGAGGCATTCAGAGGAGTCAGAGACAGAGAGAGACAAAAAGACAGAGACAGAGACAGAGACAGTCAGAAAGATGACAGACGGAGAAGACAAAGATTTCCTTGAGTTCCAAGCTCTCAGCTGAGCTTAGAATTATTATCCAAACAAAAAGTTGAGTAAGCATCAGTTTAAAATATAACAGGAAACTCCCCTAATGATATTGTATCTTTTATCCTAGTCAATTACAACTCTCTATGTATAAGATCTGAGGATTTACTGGATTAACAATTTTTTTCTGAAATGTTTATAGACAAAATAAAGACTGCTTCAAAAATATTGCTCTTCTCTGAGATAGAAGCTCCATGATCATGGGTCATTTTATTTTATTTTATTGAAAATAGTTCAATTTCATACAATATATTCTGATTACGGTTTCACCTCCCCTTCTAACTCCAGTTCCTAACCACATCCCCTTTCATCTGGCTTCACACTTTTTTTGTCATTAGAAAATAAAGGGTGTCTAAGTAACAATAATGATAATAATAATAATAATAAAATTAATAAAATGAAATAAGATAAGTCAAAAGACACACAAAGTAGAATATAACATCAACAAAAGGTGGCAAAGTTAAAGCATAAGAAACACACATAGATGCAGAGACAGGCACATTCACACAGAGGGGTTCAACAAAACCTCAAAACTGGAATCATAATAGATATTGCAAAGGACCTATAAGATAGAAGAAAAATGCCCTGACTTAGCACTAGGAGACCAATCACCTGCAAAGCTGCTGTTGAGTTCACTTTCTTTTGCCATCTACTGTTGGGCTTGTAGCCTGCGCTTAAGAGTAGTTATTTCCACACTGTGACTCCTTAGGAGAAAACCAATTTTTCATTTGCAAGTGGCTATAAATTGGGTTAGGGATGGGGGCATGTATTTATTTCCTACGGCTCTAGGATACCATCTGGTGCAGACCCACACAGACCCTGTGCTTGCTGCCACAGTTTCTGCCAGTTTATATGTGCATCAGACTTGTTGTGTCTAGAAGGCCTTGATTCCTTGGCACTTTCTATCCTCTCTGTCCCTTATGATCTTTCCACTTCTGCAGAGTTCCCTGAGCTCTGATGGACAGGCATGAAGACATCCCTTTAACTGCTGACTCTTCCAAGGTATGTCATTCTCTACAAATTCTCTGGCTGTCGGTCTCTGCATTTGTTCCCATCTGCTACAAGAGGAAGCTTTTCAGAAGATGGCTTAGCATGACACTGATCTATGAATATAGTCAAATGTAGTTAGGAATCGTTTTATTGCTACATCCCTTTAGTAATAGCAGTAGAAGTAGTAGTAGCAGAGTAGTATTTGGTTTAACCTAGGTCCCTGGCCTATCTAGTCTCATTGGTATGGGCTACACCTCATGGAGTGAGCCTTAACTCAAGTCAAACAGTGGCTGGTTACTTCCACAGTGCTGTGCCACTGTTGCGCCAGCATGCCTTGCCTTATTGCTTGCTTGGTACCTTTCTCCATTGGCAGCATGTAGAGCACTTTCCTGTACCAATGACACCAGGATGTAGAGGTGAAGGCTCTATATAGGCAGCAGTTTGACTTCTCTATGTCCCATGAATTGTGTAGGTGTTGTCTTCTGCAATAGAGTCTTGCTGTCAGTTTATGGAGAGCCACCAATAACATTGACAACAGCCTGGGTCATTTTTGGAGGGGTCCCACAGAACCCCTTTGGCCAAAACTCAGATATAACCCAATCTTGCTTCTAGAAGCTTCATTTGATGACAAGAAAGGTCCAGTTGGGAACGTCTCCCATTATTTGGCAATTTTATTTTGAAAGTTTTCTTACATGGATATATTTTTAGGATGCTTCTATTCTATGAGGTTTCCATACTATCCCTCAAATAACCTTCAATCTTAGCTGTCTCCCCCTGCATCCTCTCCTTCATTCTCCATTCCCCCTCCTCTTTCGATCCTCTAGTTCCAGACCCTCCCATTCATCCATAACTACCCGTTCTATATCTCTTTCCCAAGGAGATCTATTTATCTAACCTAGTCCCTTAATTTATACATAAACCTGTGGTTCTATAGATTTTAGCTTGGTTATCATTGACTTCACAGCTAATATTCACACACAATCAAATACATGCCATATTTATCTTTCTAGGTCCGGGTTACCTCACTCAGGGTGATTGTTTTCTAGTTCTATCCATTTTCTTACCATTTTCATGATTTCATTTTTAGCACCTATGTACTATTCCATTATGTAAATTACCACATTTTCTTTACCCATTTATCTGTTCAGTGACATCTAACTTGTTTCCAATTCCTGACTATTATGGATAGAGCAGTAATAAACATGGTCGAGCAAGTGTATCTGTGGTAGGATGAAGCATCCTTTAGATATATGCCAAGAGTGAAACAGCTGAATCTTGAGGAAGATAGATTCCCACTCTCTGATGAATTGCCACATTGATTTTCAAGTTTTCATATGTAAGCTTTTCCTCCTCTCATCAGCGGACAAAGGCTCCCCTCCTCATCCTCACCAGCGTTAGCGGCCACATGTATCAGTCATCTTGTCCATTCTAATTGAGACCACAACCAATTTTAGTATTCTAAGACCTTGAACATGACCTAGAATGCCTTCATTCTATCCATTATTAAAACCAAATTCTGAAAGAAGAAGAAAAAGAGGAGAAAGAGGAAGAAGAGGAAGGAGGAGGGATTGGAATATATAAATATGCAGAGGAACAGAGGAAGGGCCAACTCACTGGTTTCCCTTTCAAAATTCAGAGCAAATTTCCCTGTATATCATAGCTACTATTCATGGCATTAACTAGAATTCAAATAAGAAAACTCAGGGGCAGTGGTAAGGGGGTGGATGTGGGGGAACACCTGTATGGGGGAGGGGGTCTTATGGACAGGAAACCGGGGAAAGGGAATAACATTTGAAATGTAAACAAAGAAATATATCTAAAAAAATAAAATTTCAAAAAAAGAGAAAACTCTTGAGACCTAGTAAAACCTTCATAAAATCAAATAACATCTAGCTTTGATTTTTTTTTGGGGGGGGGAGAAGAGGGCTATGTTAAGAGATTTTTAAAAACCACGTTAGATTACCTGGATGGCCTAGCTGATTATCATAAATTCTCTGTTTCTAGAATAATAAATATCTCTTTGGCAAACTTATCCTTACACCCTGGTCTAGCAGGGACAGCTGTTGCCCTATTTGAAGCCCAAGAAATCAGCACTCGTAGCCAGTTCCTGCAAGACAGAAGACTTCTGGCAAAAATGGCAATGTTCTCGTACAAAAATAGCAAGCCATCATCTGGATAAAGTCGGGAAGGCTGATGACTGCTGCCAAAGTGAGATTTTACAGTGCTGATGGGAAGTCAATACCAAGTGGGACAGAAATCGCGATAAAGGATAATTTAGATTTAAGGAAGATGTGGAACATACTGGATTCTAAATATTTAAAACAAATGCTTAGGCAAGGCGTGATATTTTCTTTAAAAAAATACTCAAATATTTTTGTTAAGTATACAACTATAAAATGCTGTATGTTAAAATAAAATCATATTTTAAAACAAGGCTATGTAACTATGTGTATTCTATTGGGGATTTTTACCAAGAAGTAGAACTGAAGAAGAAGGAAAGATAGGCAAAAAAGGTGAGATTAAAGATAGATCACATTTATTTTCAACAATACAATGTGGTGATTATAAAACCCCACTGATCTGGAGCTATAATATATAGTTCACATTCTTCTAAAAAACATAATCAGGCTCCAAAATATAAATAAGTAAGGAGGGAAATATGATTATTAATTTTAAAAATTATTGTCATAACTTGGAAAGAAGAATTTCAAAGAATGTTATTCTAACACTATCTCACAATACTTTATGAAACTGAAACATAATTTTGAAATATACTCAAATTTCTTCATGCATTTTATGTACAAGTCAGGCCAACTATAAAAACGAAAGTATCATCATATTTCATATTACTACCTGGGAATTCTGGGAGGTTTTCTCTTCCCAGCTATTCGGCAAAGTAAATAAGATCCCCCACTGAGAAATCAAGAATGATATTAAATTTCAAATAAAGCAGAGCAGAGATGTACAAATTCCCCCAACAGAGAAAAATATTACTCCCAAGTCAACATGGCCGGACTGCCATATTTGAATAAACAAACATATCTGGAGAAGGAAATACCAGCTAATAGAGAGTCAGTCGGCAAGAAAAGCATACAAAAGGAGACTCGTAGTGGCAAACATTGGCAGTGGCTGCTCAAGCCCCGTCCAAGAGAAAGGAAGTTTTTGGATGTCAGTCCATCCTCTCCGGACGGAATAGAAAGCCATCTCTTCCATGGGGATGAATGTGAGAAATGACATATCAAAGGATCTGCCAGCATTCCTGGCCCATCATCCGCTACAGTCCGTGTCTGAAAATGGATGCAGCTAGATTCTTTATCTTGCTATATTTAAATTTCAGTCTCTATAACTCTGCTCTGTCACCTCGCTGCATAATCTTCTGGTACACATTACATATCTTTAGGGATAGAGTATGCCATACACTGCATCAAGTTTCCTAGCAAATGCTTCTCTTCAATATTCCATCATTACTTTATGGAACTGAGTTCTCAATAAAGCAAGGGAAAGAAATGTCTGTGCAACAAAGCTATGAAAGCATATGGTGGTTTGATCTGCTCATCTAGCCAATCATGCCTGTACACATTCATGGTAATTTGTTACGTAAGAAGCTATCAGCACACTGTATCATCCAACACAGATTAAGTTCATAGTGATGAAAGACATGTGCAATCATCTAATGTGACTTGGTATCTCGTGAAGAAAGAAACATAGATCCGAATGATGTGCTTCTGGTGAGTTCTACTCAGACCAGGCCACTTAGATTAGACTTGTTCATGACTCCTTTGTGCACTAATATAGAAATTTTCTAAGTATTTTTCCTGAAGAAGCATGTATAAAGTGTTGACTTTCATACATACAATTATAAGAATGTCAGCTCATGGAACTATAGAAATATTCTGAACTAGGCTATCTGTAGACGCAATGTATAGTTTCATAGTTTCCAAGGACTTGCTCAATATCCTGAACTATCTTTCCTAAAGTTAATTAAACACTTATTGAAAGACTTGTACAAAACCAAAAGTTATCCTGTTGAGCCATATAGATAGGAACCTCAGTGTAGTGTCAAGGGTAAAGCCTGATCTAGAGATTGACTTCCGTGGCTGCAGTGTCTGTATAGCATACTGTCTACAGAATAAAGACAAAGGCAATAAGCAAACCATTGTCTTGCCCAGGTCAAATGCTTGGGTTATATGGGAAATTTTTACAGCAGACAACTCACAGGGAGAGGATACATCGAAATCTGAGAGGGCAGATGGTACATGGAGATTAACTTGGCTCCAATTTGCAACTCTGACTCCAATGACCAGGACAGATTCTGGTCCTGCTGTGGAAAATGTCAAATTCAGTTCCTAGGTCTATGGCAACTGGTTTTGCTAAGATGTGTACAAAAGAAACCACTTAAGTACCTTTGGAAGCCCAGAGCAATGTAGGACCAAAGTAAGTTTGTCTAGTTACAGGGCGATTAGTTTGTTGGCAGGTCCTCATATTCAGTTCCAGGAGTTAACAATATTCTAAAGACGGTGATGAGATTGATCTCGTAGGTTGCTATATCTGCCTTCAACTGCCACACTTATGCTTGATACTAAAACTACCCCCTAGAAAAGGAGGTTTTTAAAACTAAACCTTTGCTATTGCTCATGAATTCTTATGACTCTGCTGACCTGGATCTGGGTTTGCCTGCTGCATTTGGTTTTTAGGATTCTCCAGTCAGTTGACAAAGGCTAGCTGGAGATGGGCAGCCACCATGATATTTTTCATATTGCCTAGCTGCTGGCTAGAAAGTTACTGGCATCCAGAGTTTTCATTATTGAGAGGACTGACTTGAGTCTTTTTTCTTTCTTGCTGTGGCATGAGCAGGGCTCCAAGAGAGCTATCAGGAGTGCTGAAGACATGTAGAGATCTACATTCAACATGGACACACTGGCACCCCTCCACCGTTCTACTGCCCGAAGCCACAAATGCGATTCAGATTTAAGCAGTGGAAATGGATTCCACTCTTGGCTAGCAAAGGCAGCAAAATTGCACTGAAGAAGTCTTGGTGTGGACAAAAGTATAGAACTAACTGTGCTGTGTCGTACATCAATCTGCCACATTTGGACTCCCAGACTTGCTTGTTCAAAGGAGGGAGGTGAAGTCTAGGGCATAAGTGGGGCCAAGTGGCATAAAAAGCATCTTCACTGTCAGCTGTGAAGTTGTTCTTCTCTTTTTGAATGCTGGTCTCAGTTGTTGATAGGGGATGGGAATATTACAATGAAGACTTTTAGAATGTGAGTGATGAGGACACTGCCTCATAGTGAGTTCAAAATTGAACAGAAGCTTGAAAACTAGTCTCCTATGACTGCTTCTGTTAACTTAGCATCACTTGGTTCATCCCAGTTACTTAGTATTTGCTCTTGTGCATCTAAATGAAACAGATGCTTGACAGGAACAGCAATCCTGAAAGGTCTAGGGAAGCCATTTTGCAAACAGAATCACCTTCCTTTCATGTCACACAGCTTCAACAGACCTGCCATATTCTCATTCTGTCTCCCTCTCCCTCTCCTTCTCTCACCTCCTTCCTTTATTCCCCTCCCCCAGGAGTGATAAATTTATCAGTTTCTTCTAAACCTCCTGCTCAGAGATCCTTACCTATGATAGAATCATTCTTGGTCATATCCCAGTAAATATTAAAATATTATGTAGCTAGCCTCAAGTAATTCAGGATAAAGAACAAGGATTTGTGGCACCAAGAGAGGGAGTAAAAAGTTAAGAACTACTCTACTGAAAAACCTCCTACAACCCCTTGATAACTTTGCCTAGTTTATCTCTATATGTGTATAAGAATGACACTGAGTACCTTCTCTTTAATAACAACAGGTGTCCTCTTATATAAAGAACAGGCTTTTCCCTAAAGAATATCTTTTAATATTTGTTTTCCTTGTCCTATGAAAGCAAATTAACAAAAAGGGCAAATTCCATATGGTCAAATAGAAAAAAAAAACCTACAGCAATCTTAGAGTTTTAAAAATATTTTTTTTACTCTCATTTACTCGTGGAATTTTAAAAATCCAAGTCATAAAAGGAGAGAATAAGAGAGCACAGAAGTATTTATTTGGGGCTGATGAAGGAATGAGGGTGGCTATTAAGTAAGGTTCTCTCGAGGAACAAACTAGAATGAATGATGGGTGTGTGGGATTTATGGGGCTGAAGAGGTGGCTCAGCAGAAAAGGCACTTCCTGCCAAGTCTGGCAGCCTGACTTCAATCCCTGGGACAAATATGATGGAGAAACCAATTCCTATAAGTTGTCCTCTGACCTCCTCCTCATGTGCACTTTGGAATTGTGGCATTTGCAAACCTCTCTTCTCACTTATATACATTAAATAAAATGTAATCTGATTCCTTAGTGGATGTGATCTGCTGCTGAGAGCCTGGCGTTCCCTTAAGTCAACCAGTAGAGATACAAGTTCTGGAAACCTAAGAAGTTAGAGTCTGGTGGCAGCAGCAGGGTTAGATGCAACCCCTGACTCAGTAAGAAATGGGAACAGGTTCCTGCAACTGATTCACCCTGAGCTCTTTCTATCTGGGCTCAGCTGGACAGCATGTCTTCCTTTGTTAGCTAATTATCTATAGGGAGGGTCTCATGCTTGTTCCTTGTTCACCTATTCTTATTTGACTCTCTCTCTCTCTCTCTCTCTCTCTCTCTCTCTCTCTCTCTCTCTGTGTGTGTGTGTGTGTGTCTGTCTGTGTCTGTCTCTCTGTGTCTCTCTGTCTCTTTGTGTCTCTGTCTCTGTGTGTATGTCTGTCTGTCTGTGTAAGTGTGTGTGTGTCTGTCTGTCTGTCTCTTTCTGTGTCTGTCTCTCTCTGTGTCTGTCTCAGTCTGTGCCTCTCTCTCTCTCTGTGTCTGTCTCTCTGTCTCTTTGTGTCTCTGTCTCTGTGTGTATGTCTGTCTGTCTGTCTGTGTAAGTGTGTGTGTGTGTGTGTGTGTGTGTGTGTGTGCATGGAAGCCAGAGGATTACATAGTCTTCTGTCACTAAGATCTTTTCTGAGACAAAGTGTCACTGAACCAGGGACTCTGCTTTCAGCTGTACTGGCAGGCCAGGGAGTCCCTAGAGTCCCTGATTCTACTCCTCATGCGCTGGGGTTTTAGGTGCACACTCTGGTTACAGGACTGCTCTGTCACGCTCAGCTTGTATGCAGTTACTGGATATCAAACTTGGGATCTATGTTTGTTAACCAGGAACTTTGTCCATGAAGCCATCTCTCAAGCCCTTGTTTAGGTAATTCTAAGTTCTGTGAATAATTTGGTGATCAAGATAAATTACTGTAGAGAGAGGAGTAGATTTTAATAAAATGATCCAAAAATCCATTTATCTGTGAGGAACTTCAAAAATTCACAGGTAAGTGAATTGAATTGTAAATAACCATTCTAAGTGAAGTCATCTAGTGCAAGGAAAGCCGTTCCACAGGTCCTCTCTCATTTGTGGACACTAGCTTGGAATCTTTGGACATGCATGTTTAAGTTGGAGTGCACATACAAATGGAAGATTCATGAGAGGTTACAGAGGGGACTTGAGGGGATGGAGGGTAGATGCAGGTGATAGGACAGAGGAAAGATAAGTAATAGGACAGGAAGGTTTAAAGAATGTAGAAGATGGGAAGATGGGGTAAAGGAAAGGGTGTGATAACTAACTATAAAGACACTTAAAAAACTCATATGGAAAATTGCTGCTTTAGAAGCTCCCTAACATATATGCACATACACCTATATCAAAGGGTGTTAAATGGAATTATCCTATAATAAAGGTAAATTCATCTATTGAGTCAGGATGACTCCATGATAGGCTTCAAATTGGCAGTTCAGGAGACTAGGCCTAAATCTCTGTTTTCAAGTCCAGTCAAGTCAGTTACTGAAAAAAACCCATGACTCCCAGCAGCCAGTCAGAAACTGCCCTGCCATCAGAAGCTGCCCTGCCACCTGACCTGAGGCAAGGACAATGGCTCAGGAGCAGTTTCCAGACTTCCTCAGCAACAGTTTCCAGTCCCCCACCCAGCGATGGTTCAGGAATATCCATAGAGATAGAGCAAACAGATTAAGATAAAGGTCACCTACACCTCCCCGGAATCCCCCTACTGTGCTTTAAATCAGGCCTGCAAGCCCATGGGAGCACCTTCATCTTGGTAGATGGTAGACCCCAGCACGCTGGACTTCTGCAGAATAAAATGTGCTTTGCTTTTACATCCTATTTGAGTCCAGGGTATCATCTTCAGCAGCGAATCATGGACCTGTACACTTTTAAATGATGGGCCCTGCTAAAGTCTGACATTACTGGAAAACCTTGATCTCAGTGCAAAATGGAGGACTCCCTTTACAGCAGGGTTTCTCTTTTTCTGAACTTGTCTGGGAAACCCCAAACACACACACACACACACACACACACACACACACACACACACACACACACACACTCTACCTGCAGATTGTCATGTAGCCTTGGTGAGATTCAACTTCCTTTTTTCCCCTTTCTCCTATCCCACTCCCATAAGAACTTGCTCAGCCAGTACCTGGAATCCTGGAATGCCTCTCCATGCAAAGGAGGCATTAGGAGAACCTTAAACTTCAGCCAAGGATTTTCATTTACCCTGAAAACTTCTTCCCACTCTTCAACGTCAATATATACCCTTAGTTTATCCCAAAATTAAGGTTACGCATTCCAATGTACCCTGAATAAATGTATGTGCACAAGCTAAGATCATCTCAGAGAGGTGTTTCATTGAAGATAGTCAGAGAAGGCCTTCACCTAAAAGATCTGTAACACTAAGATCCTTGGAGGTCTTCTCTCTTCCCCTCCCCCGACACTCACAACCACTCCCAGCTGGACCGGGATCCTATAAAACCTCACCCGTTCTGGACTCCTCTTCATTCTTCCAGCCCAGTGTGGAGAGGCTTCTGGACACCCTGAGAGGGAAGAAGCGGAGGATGTGAAACCACAGCTGGAGCCCCAAGGTACTACACACCAGACGGCAGTGTAGCAAAAAAAAAAAAAAAAAAAAAAAAAAAAAAAAAGAAAAAGAAAAAGAAAAAGTACTAGGTATGGTTAAATCTTTTGAGATATGCTCAGAGGGGTCTCATCGATATCCCCACAAACTTTATAGGCTACTGCCATTGCTCTTGGCTACTCTCCAGAACTTGAAGCTAAAACTCTGTCACTGAAGATGCAATATACTTGAGTCCCAAGACATGAAGAATTTAAGTTAGTGCCAATCTGGACGTGAGCCATCGCAGTGCTGAGTGCTGGAAGATTCATGCTTTCGAATCCTTGGTGTTGCTACCCAGCTGTAAACCCCGAGAGCAGCAGTAAGGACTGTCCTGGCGAGATGATTTCTGAGGAAATAGCTGCATATGCTTTGTAGAAGCAACCAACCAAGTTTGTAGGATTTAAAGCCTATTCCACAATAGGGAATTGATGTCTTATGCTGTTAACTGGACCCAGTCCCGCTGATGACAGGTCTCAAGCCTTAGAGGGAACCTAACATTCTGCTACGTTGATGTAATTTTAAACGATCCCTAAGATCTTCCTACTCATGCATTAGGGCATTTCTCAACTTTCATCAAAGAAGCCAATGTTTGCAGTAGCTAGCTATTGACACAGACCCCCACAACTAGTCAACATACAGAGAACAAGAGACTGTGGTCGGGTCAAGTCTAGATGTGAAATCTGTGTCACATCCTTCCCCTCAAGGATCATCACAGAACGGGAATTAGAAAGATAAAAGGAGCTAAAACAGAGGTAGTGGATGTTTGCAATACTTGTAAGGCATAACATGTATTACGTAAATTCATAGCAGCACTGAC